>NC_079414.1:6274469-6574469 GCF_026213295.1 Gadus chalcogrammus | reverse complement strand
AATAATATATTGATGTCTACTACTTTAAAAAACATATACGGTAGTTTTAAAAGGATTAAAACATTTTGTAGTGTTGAGTGGTGTAAAGGGGTCACTTATTTTGAACATAAAATGAGAGAGGGACAGAGAGAGAGGGAGAGAGACAGACAGAACATGAGAGTCAGATAGAGAGATGGACAGACCTATAGATAGAACAAGTGAGAGGGAGAGATGGGCAGAGAGACAGATGAAGAACAAGAGAGAGGGAGAGAGACTGAGAAAACTAGGTAGAGGGACAAAAAGAGAGGGAGAGACAGACAAGAGAACAAGACAGTGAGAAAGAGTCGGTCAGACAGACAGAGAGAATGAACAAGAGCAGGGGAGAGAGAGAGGGAGAGAAACAGAGAGAGGGAGAGAGAGAAAAGTAGGGAGAGCACAAGAGAGAGAGAGGGAAGGAGATAGAGAGACCAATAGAACGAAAGAATGGAGGGAAAGAGAGAGACAGAAAAAAACACAGGAAGACAGAGCAAACAAGAGAGTACAAGATAGTGAGGGAGGGTGTTCATCCAGAGGTTTAACTTGAGAAGACTCAAAAGGGAGGATGAACAGATAAATCATCATTAGGAGTTTGCATGCACTGGTAAACACATACACTTTCAGAAACATTGGCACACACAGAGATACACAAACAGACACACATACAAACATACATTGTGTACCCATATACTTGCTGCATTATCTTAAATATGAATCTGTGCGGAAATAATCTGAACACTTAAGCATGTGTACTTGAATGGATGTGTGAGTGGGTGCGTTTGTACAAAGCATACTTGTTCATTCAATGTGTGTGTTGTGTCCGCGATATGTGTGTAGATGTTTTTTGAATTGGCCACATATTAACATATGTCATATATTTGACCCCAACTATCTGAGTCAGTGTTTGCTCATGAATATATAGAGCACACATTGAATTTCTGTTGTATCTCTATACCTCTATATCTCTAGATATTTGGGATATTGCTGTGAGATTGAATACACTTCATCTTCTCCTGTTCCTGTTACAGGAAAGTGTGATTACAAATCAATGCCTCTGGCTGCTGGATCAATGCTTTTAAATTACTGAAGACGTAGTGACAGTGACTTCTTAATGCTAAACCTAAATACAGTCAGATGATCACTATCAAGGTAAGTCTTGTGACAATGTTAATGCTGGGCAACGTTGATAAGAAGGTTCTGTGAGAGAGCTGCGGAGCTTACCAATGTTGGGGTGTTTGAGTAAACGGCAAATCCTTGCCTCTCTCTCCAACTTCTGATGATCTGAGGGGGACACAAGGAATAGGATAATGAGGGGTTAGTTGAAATACAGCCTCTGTGTGTGACCTGAAACGCCCATATTCATGTGACATATATACAGTCAGGGTTGGTGAGGAACCAAAGCACTGTGCGAAGAGATTTTAAGCTAGCAGCCAATAGGTTGAAAGGACAGATAGTCACCAACAAACTGCTTTTACATCCTAAAATAATTGAATCTTGTAATTTTCCCCTAATGTTCAACAGAGGCATGTTTGATCTGATTGTGTATGACTTTACTGGATGGTAGATATGGATAAGCTAAGGCATAACAAGATTGTTGCTTGAATGGTACCCTCTCTTGAAATTAGGTCATAGGAATAGAAGAAATAGCATATCCGCAATGCATGGCAGTTATTGGGTAAAATCATGACATATAACGTAACTGAATAAAAGATATCTGGGAAATGATAGACTGAGGAATAATGCCATTAGTGACATGAAACCATGACAACAAATAAGCCAGGAAGATAGATGAAACAGGAGAATTGACTATACGGTCCTCTCAACATCAAACACAAGTCCACTTATTTGTCCTTTTACATCCACTCCTTGTACTACTATTGTTATAAATATAGTCAGCAAAGCACTTATATTGTTAGAAAGTTAAAACAAGTGTAATTATTTTTGACATGAGACGTGAGATCATCTGATTTAGCTGATTCACTGTCTCACATACTGGAAAGTATTGACTAAACTTTAAGTATGTTGAAAATAATATGTAACTAAAATATGTCTAACATATTGAAGATACAATGTAATTTATTCATCCCAGAGAGAACATTCAGGGTGTAATAAAGAGAGTCATTATAAGTGATGCTGTTGCAACTAGCATGACAAAATAAAAGCATGTCTGCCTACAGCATTGCGGTTGAAAGGGTGATATTAACGGGGACTATCAAATATGCAGCTAGTTATCAGTGTCACGTTTGGCCGTTGGAGGCGGAACATGGCCCGCTGGGTCCAGGTGCAAACAGCATGGTTGGGCCATCTTTCAACAGCACACTCTCTCTGATTTTATCTGCACGGCACACAGCAAAAAGAGGCACCAGGACTATGTGGTGTTCTCTACCTTTGGTGTGTTTCATAATTTTCTAAAGATACATAAAAACATACCACAGCAGCAAAAGACATCTCTAGTGTGGTGACACAAATGTTTAAGTGTAATGTATTCATAGAGTGGATTCTGCTAACCAAAGCAACTCTACGGCTCTGTGTCTGGATTAAGCCTTCTGTCCTCTTTTGGACAGCCATGGAAGTCCAAAAGATTTCCAGGTTCCTAATTTCCAGCAGGAACCTGCTGGAAATCAGCTATTTGACTAATAAATATAAAATAAAATAAAATAAATATGCCACTTTATATGAAATGGCTTTTTAACAGAGTTGACTCGTGAGCCTTGCCTCATTGATCGCTTCACCGTTTCATGGAGATCTTGGCAATTAAAAAGATATAGAATGATCCTTTACTCAATCATACTGCATATACATACCGCTTGTTTCTCGGCCCTAGGAGGGGACTGAAAACCTTGGCTAAAGGTACACAATCCCAGCACTTCCTAGAACCCCAACCCCCCTGTTCCTCCGGCATGGGCTAGCATTAATTAGGTTGGGTTTTTATGGGATTTTTGGCATTTTTTGTGGCAAACACAACAAACAGTTGTGTTTGCCAACCTAAGGGCAACATAATATCCAATAAAAGAAGGACAATGTGATAGAGAAAGAGAGAGCATGAGCGAGAGACATTTGAAATGCATTGTATGCCGCAAAAAAAATGAGAGTGACGAGATATCCATGCCCCTTCAAAGTAATGTTGTTCCGTACCCGAGCACACTTGCCTATCTACACGGTCCGATACAGTAGGTGGCGGTATGCCCTTAGTTGGGTTGCGATCTGCCAATAAACACAAAGAAGAAGAAAAAGAGTACACTTTTCATTGTTTATGTTGTCACTCCAGTGTAGAAAGTGTGGCAATCGCAAGATCCCAAACCAATTCAATAGAGACCTCGCACTATTCCTCATCAGCTATGGCCGTGCAGTTCAGAGGTTGAGAAAGGTACGTGCTACGTGCATGCGCAGATATGCAGTGTTTAGGTACAGTTTGCATTGACACTTGATGCAAACCGTTACCGAGTACACAAGACCGGTACTCAAGACCACCTTGTCAGGTGGACTCGGACATGGTTCACTGATCCACACTTGAGTACTGTACACAGTGTTCAAGCTTGATCAAACAAGTCAGACTTTTGGGTCAAGTGTACTCGAATCCAGGCCTGGGTCCCTGATGTTGAAGCACCCTAAGAGGGATTTCGCCTCTGTTATCTGCCCCCCAGAGATAAGCCCTTCAGCGATGCTTCCAGACGGAGAGAACAGAGAGAGGAAACGGAGAGCAATGCATGGGAGATGAAAGCCAGCTAAGCAAAAGGAAAGTGGAGTCTGTTTTCAGCTTAAATCGGGGGGGGGGGGGGGGGGGGGTAGGTTTTGTTGCCA
Organism: Gadus chalcogrammus; assembly: GCF_026213295.1. Classification (NCBI taxonomy): domain Eukaryota; kingdom Metazoa; phylum Chordata; class Actinopteri; order Gadiformes; family Gadidae; genus Gadus; species Gadus chalcogrammus. Next base: position 6,570,653 of record NC_079414.1, on the reverse strand, counting down.
CTTCCTCCTCTGTTGTAACTTGTTGACACTTTCAGTAGTATTCTGAACCAACCAGGAACAAGGCCTCCAGGCATTCCACACCAGACAGCAAGTACTGAAGTGGGTGTTCACATATTTGAATATGGGGTAGCGTGTGGTTATTTACATAATCCAACTTCTCTGAAAAAATGTAAATAGAGAAATCTCTTCTTCACCGTGTACTAAGTAAAAATAAATAATGCAAGAAAGATACTGCAAGTACATGCACCGGTGTGTGAGTGCTGCATTGTGCATATGCATACGCACTATGCATTGTGGGTAGTCAGACTGCACAAGCTGAGAAACAGAGAGTCAAACAGACAGATGGGGAGTTGGACCCCTGCTGAGCACAGCTATGATGTTGCACCCTGGCACCCCGGCGGCTAAGCTAGCCCTAGAGGTATGGAGGCCCTGGCTGCAGTGGTTTATCCACCCCTTCATAATATGGACAAACCACAAAAACTTGGTGTGCAGCCAGGACACCAAATTTTTTCAACTTTCTCCAGAACAGATGGGCGCTGTTCTTCACACACCTTGAGTAGTGCTTCAGTTTGCATACTGCCCTGGATCAAAGAATCCCAAAACTGACACCCTATCCCGACAGTTTGATACCTCAGAGGAGGAACATACCCATTATCGCCGTTTATCAGCACTGCATTTCCCGGGTATTGAGACATTGGTAAGGGAAGCCCCTCACCATGACTCCAATGGGCTCACTGATCCCTGCCTTACCATTTATCCTGGAGCCTCGAAAATACTACCCTTCCAGAGGAGGCAGCTCTGGCCAATGCAAACACCCATGCCTGTCCCAAGTATGACCAGAACAAGAACTTGTCATAATCCCCTATGGGCACATCGATCCCCTACCCATACAGCCCCTGTTCCCATAAGGATTTCTCTCATTTTAATTGTGCTCGCCCCCTTCCGTAGGACTCAATACTATTCTAATTGAAAGCCACACACTTCCTCCCTTTCCCCAAGCTCCCATCAGCCCAAAGAACAGCCTGGCCGATCGTCCAGCACATCTTCTGATTCTATCGCCTAGCTCAGGACAGAGCTCAAGATCACCTCCAGGTTCTGGGAGGTGTTTTGTACCCCCATTGTGGCCTCTGTCAGCCTATCCTGAGGCCTCCATCCACAGCGTGTCGTCTTCAACCAGAGAGTGGTGTTGAGGTGACCTAGGTCAGGTTTCCCTTCTCCCTGAGCCCTCACCTCCCCTGAGGATGGACTGTGATGGACCGTCAGGAGCCATGCATCAGAGGGGCAGTCCTGTCATGGTCACTGTTCCCTCACCTCTAGCTTCCACTACGAGTCGTCCTGTCTCCGGCATTGGTCATTGGTCATGTCGATCATGTGTTGATTAGTAATGTCCCTCAGCTGTTTAGAGCCTATTTAGTTCTCCCTGTCCTTTGTTCTGTGATCTGTGTTTGATTGATCTCGCCTTGTGTAATCCACAAGCCAGCACTGGCCTGGTTTGCTCTAGGGTTTATTAGATGTATTTATTTTTTCTAGGAATTAGTTAGGGTTTTTATTACTTTGCCCTCTTTATCTTGTTTGTCGGATAATATTAATTAGAAATTGGTAGTTCAAATCTTTCGAGCCTCTTTGGGCCTTCACTTTGCTTAGTTCTACACCCTCTGCTATTACTGACCCTGCTATGGTTTCAATTACAGCAGCCCCCCTGGATATGTGCGCATACAGGTTTTGTGCCTCTTAGTTTTTTTACTAATTAAATGCATCATTTTGCATTTGATCAGTTTCAAAGCATATACATTTTCTTATTTCTCTTTTCCTTTTCAATAAAATTGTTCCCATATCTGCCCTCCTCTGCAAAATATAAACACACACGTACACACTTCCCCATCGTCTATTCGCTGTTCACGGTCTCTCCTCTCTTTCAACCCTGTTCCTTCCTACACCTACTCTCTCCCTCCACAGGTAGCTACCCCTCCCAGCCCACTGGACATCTGTTGTCTAGCAACTCCTGCACCAATCACAGATCCAGGCCTCGCCTCTCCTCTGCAGTGGAACCAGCCTTGCATGCAAATGTCCCACACTGACGAATCGAGCACTACCTCACACACACACACACACACACACACACACACACACACACACACACACACACACACACACACACACACACACACACACACACACACACACACACACACACACACACACACACACACACACACACACAAGCCAGCTCTCGACACCTACAGACTTGGATGGCTACAGGTTACTAGCACTCCAGAAGATTACACGATTCAGATCATACCGTGAGCTTTAAATAAATGACCAGATTTGCCTGTTGAGTTGTCTATATGGAACCCTTAAAAGGAGCCTGAATATAGATCATGGCATATTAGTAATATATTTATAATGCTGAACATTCCTTTTGACAAAACCATTTATTTTAATGGCAATAGTTTACCAATAGTATAGTTAGTATACAATACAATATACAATAGTATACTTCTGACAAATGTACTAGCTAAATGCCCTAAATGTAAATGTAGTATTCCAGCTGAAATTGATTGCCATCATGTTTCTGTTTTGGGGAACTCCTACATTGCTTTCCATTTGACCACAGTCATCTGGCAATTATAATACTTATAATACTTATAATCTGCTCCACCTTTCAAGTTCAAGAGTGTCAACAATAGGCCGTGACCAGCCTGGCATATTACTTCACGACTCCTTTGTGTGTGGGTGTGTGCGTGTGTGGGTGTGCATGCGTTTGTGGGCCTTTGGTGTGTGTATACTGTACATCAGTGTTCTGTCTGTGTTTCTATGGAAGTGAAAGGTTCTCTAAGCCTCAGCCTCCCCACCATGTCAGATGGGAGTTTTAGGCTTACGTGGTTCAAACTGAGTAAGCCAAGGTCTGCATATTCTCTTAATGTAAAACCAACTTGACTGTCCAGACAAATTTACATTGATGCCAGTCAGCCTCTGCATGCTACGCCTGCCGGGCCTGTGTTCACCAGCTCTCCGCTGATTGTCTGACTGTTGGTTTACATTAGTTTAAGGTTTTATATTTTCCTGGATTCATAAACCTGTGTTTGACACTTCCTTAGACAGGATACATACAGCCAGCCATCACTTTTATTTTCAAAGGGGCAGGGTGAAGTGCATGTTAAACCAAAAAAGGGCTATCAAACTCTTTCATTGGTTGTTGTCCCCCATGTCCAACTTAACACCACCATGAATCAGCTTGTCATGGGTCAGGGGTGTGATGTAGCAGCAGGTACTAGGAATCAGGCATCTTTCTCTACAATCTCCGATGAACATTGTAGATTGAATGGAGTAGCCATACACCAGTCAAACACCATGGCCACTGCACTACCCTGCCCTACCCTGATTGTATGTTGCGGTTCAACTGTGTAATATAGCTCATTTAGCTCCCTATGGCCAAATGCAAGTGCCTTGGAACCTTCCCCTTCCCTCTATAGGTCATTTTAAGACAGTCCAAACCACTCCACCATGGTTACATGTCACCTCTCTGTCTCTCTCTGTGCCTCTCTCTCTCTCTCTCTCTCTCTCTCTCTCTCTCTCTCTCTCTCTCTCTCTCTCTCTCGCTCTCTCTATGCCCGTCAGTTTCAAGTATATGGGGTCTGCAACCGCACTGCAGCAGAGGATGATCTGTGTGTGTGTGTGTGTGTGTGTGTGTGTGTGTGTGTGTGTGTGTGTGTGTGTGTGTGTGTGTGTGTGTGTGTGTGTGTGTGTATGTGTGTGTGTGTGTGTGTGTGTGTGTGTGTGTGTCTTTGCCTTCTGCAGAGCAATGAGTATAAGGTAAACTTTCTTTCATTAAATGCGTTGCGCCATTAGACTTTTGTGCAAGGTTGGTTTTGTATCTATGGTCAACCTGTCCCCTGTCTGCAATTTGCATGGCACATACATAACATATGGTCAAAGTCTGTCATTTGTTTGCAAATATACACCCTCACCAAGACCATGAGATGAATGAAATAGTGTAAGTATATCTCTACGTGTTTAATAAATGTAAGAAGTGTTTTTAGCGTAATTTGAGTCCGAAGTGCTGTTACAGTAACACCACAAAAGCTATCCTCCTTAGTAAACAGGAAATAGAACAAAAAGCATGAAAAATAGTTTATTGGGGAAAAACAATTGACTGTGCTGAATGTTTTACATTGGTTGGCAGAAGTCTAAAACAACCAACTCCTGCTTGGGTTCATGGGTTCATGCATAAAAATTATGGATATTGGGCAGTTATGGATCAATTCGGACCAAACGAATAGCAGGAATTAAAAGGAAAGGCAGGCGAAAATAATGACACAGAAGCAAAAGGGATCAACTCAAAGCAGAGAGACAGAAAATACAGAAAGTCAGTAACTGAGATTAATATGCTCAGCAGATATTGTTTCAGTAGCACAGGCCCAGACTCATGTCATAGTTTACATTGAGATTTACACCACACCTAAAAATAAATTTAATTAACTCCTTTCATTAAAAAGATGTAGCGGTGTGAATGTAACATCCTCTGCCAGTGGTTCTCCGCCGTACATTTCCCTCCTTGCTTCTGCCCCTGTAGAACCCTGCAGAACCCTGTCAGACCCTGTCAGACCCCCCGGTTCTAAGGATCATCATTCAAGAATGCACAGTCCACTGCCCTAGGAAAGAGCGGTGACGCCCGGGCCCATGACCTGGACTCTGTCTGTTCCACAAACATCAGAGGTCTGAGGCTCCCAAATATTCCTTGTCTTTTCTTGGAGGAGAAAGAAGTCTTCCGCTTGCGTCACACACATGGTGTCAATAGTTCTGGAGGGCAGAGCAGCAATAAATACAGAAAACAAGCATACAGGTCCAGAGGGATGGGCCACATGTACAGCACAAGCACCTACACATATGTGCACACTGTGGCTAGTTTATGGGGTATGTACGTGCTATTTCTGGGGAAGTGGGATCCGGTTTTGTTCTTAGTAACATTTGAAGGCATTAATAGACATTTTTCTCCCGTAGTGGTCATGTTTGGTTCTCACACTGACGCATCCAAGTCCCACAGAATCACCTTGGTAAATATTTATTCAGCTAACGTGAACGCCCTTGAGCTGCTAAATCATCTGAATTACAGAAGAAACTGTGACTGAAATGTTGTATTTCCACGTTGAAATGGAATGAAAAATATTGCACACATGTTGCACTTTATAATTTATTTCAATCTATCATCAATCACCCCAACAAATCCATTAATCGCCACCTCGCTCTCTGTCACTCTATTCTCATTCTACTGTCTCTCCTTGTTCTCATTTCCATTCCGGTCTCACTCTCAGGCTTTCAGAGGAAACTAAAGATTCTCCTCCCCAGTGTGTATCACAAGGGTTTCAAGGACAAAAAAACTCACATTTATCACAAGCACCCTCTCTCTCTCTGCATCTCTCTCTCTCTCTCTCTCTCTCTCTCTCTCTCTCTCTCTCTCTCTCTCTCTCTCTCTCTCTCTCTCTCTCTCTCTCTCTCTCTCTCTCTCGCTCTCTCTCTCTCCTCTCTCTCCCTTTCCCTCTCTCTCTCCAGCCCCATCTCTCTCTCTGTCTCTGTCTCTGTCTGTCTCTCTCTCTCTCTCTCTCTCTCTCTCTCTCTCTCTCTCTCTCTCTCTCTCTCTCTCTCTCTCTCTATGTCTCTCTCTCTCTCTCTCTTGATCTCTATCTCTGTCTCTCTCTCTCTGTCTCTCTCCCTTTCCTTCTCTGTCTCCAGCCCCATCTCTCTCTCTCTCTCTCGCTCTCTGTGTTTCTGTCTCTCTCTGTCTCTGTCTCTCTCTCTCTCCACCTCTCTCTCTCTCTCCATCTCTCTCCCTTTCCCTCTCTGTCTCCAGCCCCATCTCTCTCTCTCTCTCCCTCTGTCTCACTCTGTGTATCTCTCTGCGTCTCTCTCTGTGTCTCTCTCTGTCTCTCTCTCTCTGAGTCTCTCTCTCTCTCTCTCTCTCTCTCTCTCTCTCTCTCTCTCTCTCTCTCTCTCTCTCTCTCTCTCTCTCTCTCTCCCCCCCATCTCTATCCCTCTTCTCTCCATCTCTCTCTCTCTCTCTCTCTCTCTCTCTCTCTCTCTCTCTCTCTCTCTCTCTCTCTCTCTCTCTCTCTCTCTCTCTCTCTCTCTCTCTCTCTCTCTCTCTCTCTCTCTCTCTCTCTCTCTTTCCATATCTCACACATTTTGTGGTTTGTCTGAACCTGTTGTCTGAATCAGCCACAAAAAATAGGCAGTACTTATTACAACTCTGATTTTATTTATTGAACATGTTGTTTTCTGTTAAAATCCTCAACACGGAGATAAGACATCAATGGGCAGCTGTCTAGAGACAACCTTCATAACCTTCAAACACAGGCTGGACAATGAAGAAATGAGGAATGCACAGACCGCCGGGCTGAAGAAGCAGGCAACAGGAAGACAGAGAGAGAGCGGGGGGGGGGGGGTACAAAGAGGATGATGTGGAGTTAAAGGGTAAGTCGAATCAATTGACATGATGAGCTGACAAGAAGAAGGACAAGCAGAAGACAGGGCTAGGGAGAAAAAAGGTTGAAGAGAGCTCAAGCACACGGTGAGGATACATGAGAGGGAGAGGGAGAGGAGCGAAGAATGAGAGTATGCTCTCTAATTAAGAATGCCCTAGCTTCCTCTGCAAGGTACAATGCCCTAGTTAGTCTGACTTTACTTTTTATAAACCGTACGCACGCATGCACGCACACACACACACACACACACACACACACACACACACACACATACAGAATGAAACACACAGCACACGTGCGCAGACACACACGCACACTCACCTACAGACATATTCGTGAAGGATGGCGTGCACTAATAAGCCGTTTGGTTGGCAAGGTAGGTTAGCATATCGAGGAGGAGAAAAAACATCTTGCATTTGTGTGTGGGTGGGTCGCTGTGTGTGTGTGTGTGTGTGTGTGTGTGTGTGTGTGTGTGTGTGTGTGTGTGTGTGTGTGTGTGTGTGTGTGTGTGTGTGTGTGTGTGTGTGTGTGTGTGTGTGTTTGTGTTTGTGTGTGTGTCTAGGCGAGGAGAGTGAGTGAGTAAGTGAGTGACCAACGTTTATTTATAGCCCAGAGCTACACAGTGTGTGTCATGTGATTTATCTATCCCCACTTCTTTTTCCTTCACTCCCTCCTCCCATCAATCCATCGCTCCGTTTCTCTTTTCAGCAGTCCCACTTCTCTCTCCCCTCCCACTGCCCTGCCTTCAGAGAGACAAGGCCTTCAACGAGAGACAAGACCTTCAGAGAGACAAGACCATCAGAGAGAGACAAGACAAGGCCTTCAGAGAGAGACAAGCCAAGGACTTCAGAGAGAGACAAGGCCTTCAGAGAGGCAAGGCTTTCAGAGAGAGACAAGACTATTCCTTCAGAGAGACAAGACAAGTCCTTCAGAGAGAGACAAGGCCTTCAAAGATATACTATACAAGACCTTCAGAGAGAGACAAGGCCTTTCAGAGAGACAAGACTATCCCTTAAGAGATACAAGACAAGCCCTTCAGAGAGAGACAAGCCAAGGCCTTCAGAGAGAGACGAGGCCTTCAGAGAGAGACAAGACTATTCCTTCAGAGAGACAAGACAAGGCCTTCAGAGAGAGACAAGGCCTTCAGAGAGACAAGACAAGGCCTTCGGAGAGAGACAAGGCCTTCAGAGAGAGACAAAGACAAGGCCTTCAGAGAGACAAGGCAAGGGCCTCCAGATAGAGACAAGTCAAGGCCTTTAAAGAGAGAGACAAGAGATTGCCTTCAGAGACAGACAAGAAAAGGCCAAGGTGAGAGAAAAAATTACAAGGTCAGCACAAAACAACGCAATAGGAAAGGGAGGAGGAAGGGCAGACAAGAGCTATGAATGTTCACTGAATGAGTTTATCTTCCCACACAGGAACAAAAACACAGGCATGCAGACACAAACACATGCACAAACAAATACACACATAAATGCACGCACACACACCCCATTTAGATTTAGCCTCTCTTGTTAGTTTAGGTTTCAGCATCTCTGTTACCATGACTCCTTCAGATAAGGTATCTTAAAACAACAGCCTGCCCCGTTACCATAGGAACTGTCCAATATCTTACTTCCAGAATCATGAATAAAGCAGAACTAAGCCAGGAACCATGGTGACACGAAAAGACACTTAACCATTTCCAATGAGCGACCATTTTCCTTTGAAATGGATTACAAAAAAATATATGTATACCATTGTTATGCACTCCAGATTAAATAAAGGTTGAATAAAACACAAACACAGACGGCACACAGACGCAGATAAGCACAAATGTGCTAAACCACCCACACAAAAAACCTGCCCTCAAAATGCACACTTAAACAAGCACAGAGAGCCAAACAAACCAGGCTGGCATAGAGAAATGCAAAGTGACAAAGATGGCTAGCAAACAGAGTCACAGTGACAGCACACTGACACTTGCATAGGGGGTGGAGAGGGCAAATATTCAACTGCTGAGAGAAATACTTACATGCACCAGCGCCCCTCCCCCAATGGTAACAAACATGCGCACACACACATGCCCAGGCACATACACACAAGCACCCACACTATCTGTCTGTCTGTCTGTCTGTCTGTCTGTCTGTCTGTCTGTCTGTCTGTCTGTCTGTCTGTCTGTCTGTCTGTCTGTCTGTCTGTCTGTCTGTCTGTCTGTCTGTCTGTCTGTCTGTCTGTCTGTCTGTCTGTCTGTCTGTCTGTCTGTCTACTAGGCCTCAGTTTATCTCAATCACTGACGGCTGTTAATGAAATCCTGCATAATCAGGATTGCTAAATGCGGGATTGCAATGCCCTGACAACACCCCCCAGCCCCCCCCCCAGCCCCCTACACCCCTCATCAAACTCTCAAAGCGTTAACCTATAAGCACTCCGCACAGTGACCGTACTCAGTACTACCCCGCACATGTCTGCTTCTTAACATTCAGTCGTGCATCGAAATAGACATAACAATGTCACACGCTGTATGAGTGACTGTGTTTGTGTGTGTGTGTGTGTGTGTGTGTGTGTGTGTGTGTGTGTGTGTGTGTGTGTGTGTGTGTGTGTGTGTGTGTGTGTGTGTGTGTGTGTGTGTGTGTGTGTATGTGTGTGTGTGTGTGTGTGTGTTTGGGGGGGGGGGGGGGGTGCTGTGTGTGTAGGTATTTGTTTGTGTCTCTCTGTGCAGCAGAGGGAGATGGGGGGATCTGTGGAGGGTCATGATCTTGCCGAAGAGCAGGGAATCAGCATTGCAATTCCAGGGCTTATCGCGGAAAGAGGCTAAGACCATATCTGACGGAGCAGCATGCCTGGAATGGAAGACCTCCATGCCCCACCCCCACCCTGCATCCACCCACGCATGAGGGGAGCAAAAGGAGCGACAGATGGAGAGATGAAAAGAAGCCAGAACGAGGCAGGGAAAGAGGAAGGAAAGAGAAAGCGCATGTGTTTGTGTGTGTATACGGGTGGATGTATGTTTGTTTGCGTTTGTGTGTGTGTGTGTATGTGTGTGTGTCCCATAAATGCCTGTGTGTGCGTGCGCCCTCGTGTGTGCATGCACACTCGTGTGTGCGAGCAATGTGCACAAGCTTGTGCAATGAGATAACCCCTTGCAGTATTTGTAGGGAAAATCTATCCCTGCATGCAACGGGGTGAGACACAGATCCCCCGTTGCTGAGGAGTCTATTACCACCCAAGTGATGCATTGACGGGGAGGGAAGAGGCCAAGGAAGGAGAGCAAGGGGACGGTTAAATCACAACTTCTGTGACCATATAGATGAAGAGAGACATCTTTCTATCGAAAGTCAAGCAATTGTTTGCCCAGGAGATGTTTGACACAGGTTTGAGCACCTCAGTGTATCTGAAGCTTGAAACTCCAGAGAGATGGCAGGAATATTGACACAAATAGGTTAAAAGGCAAATCTGATAGATAATTGATCAGTACAAATTCTGACAATCGATGAATCAATCTAAGAATGTATTAGGTCAAAAAGTAATCATAATATTGGCTGCTTATAGCATCAGAAATTCAAACAGTTGCTTTCCTCTATTTCGGGTCATTCTAAAAACAATACGTTAGCATCTCTTGGCCGCTTGTCAGAAACATAGAGCCATTTGAAGAAATCACAGCGCTGTGCTAACTTAACGTAATGTGCCTCTAGCATTATGGATATTGTTCTATGAGTCATTGATCCACCAAAAGAAAGAAGATGAAAGAATGAGCATCAAAACAAAAAACAAAACAGTAGCTGCAGTCCTGTTGTAATGTCCTCTCAGCGCGGACAAGGTCAGAAGTGAGAGAGGGATAGACTGCGCTGATGGTCGTGGTGGAGGTATGGAGAGCGGGGATGGGGGGCAGACTCCAGGGATACAGTGAGGGGGATGTGTGATGCGAGGAGGGGGGGGGGGGGGAGGGAGAGGGCAGTTTGAGGTTTGTGTGAGTAGGATGGAAGCCGTTCGATCTCACAGCCTGCAAAGCAAAATGGACAAAGGAGACCCTCCAGAGAGGGGAGAAGGGGCGGAGCGCTACCAGCGGAGGAGGGAGGCATGTAAAGGTTACGCGGGGGACTGGATGTGAGCTGGGAGGGGGGGCAAGAAACAAGATGTGATGGGTAGAACAAAAAGAGAGGAAGGATATATCTTTGGGCTGGCTTAGGGTGAATCGTTCCACAAAGAATGGATGCTGGTACCTGACAAAAAGAACACCTCGCAAGGGTAATATGTACACCCGCACTGGGCCAAACCACACGCTTTCTTTTATTAAAAAGAGGGAATGCCAACATCTCCACTTCCCTTTGGCACCTCCCTGTCTCCCTGCCTCTCTTTAAATGTTGTGCTTGATGACAGATTTGGTATGAGAGGCGACGCAGTGTTTGGATAATAAGCAGCGCCACGTTTTTGTGTTCCTGCTTGTTAACGTCAATAATCATATTTATGCTGCCACTTAAAGTTTTGAGTTTCTATGCCCCTCCTTTACAGTTGTATGAGCCCCTTACGTGTTTGCACTTGTCAGCTTGACTACTTAATTGCGTCCTCACATCATAAACCTACACAAATGCAAATGCTTGTTGGAGCACTTTCCCCAAGCGGCTGCCGATGGCCTACATGATATCGAAAGTGATTGTATCGCAATAGACAGAGACTGATATCTAGGAACTCAAATCACTAAGAGTCAAGTGGCCAAACCTTGACTCCTTGGACTTGCTGAGAGTTGTACATATGCTGGTTTGTGTGTCGGAGCATCTCAGAATGTTTGTATGTATGTGTGTGTGCATTTGTGTTTGCGTGACGGGTGTCTGCGTGTGGGACATGGGTGAGTGTGTCCGTGTGTGTGTGCGCGTGTGTGTGGGGGCTGTAGGTTCATGTGTGAATGCATGCGTTTGTGTGTGTGTGTGTGTGTGTGTGTGTGTGTGTGTGTGTGTGTGTGTGTGTGTGTGTGTGTGTGTGTGTGTGTGTGTGTGTGTGTGTGTGTGTGTGTGTGTGCGTGTGTGTGTGTGTGTGTGTGTGTGTGTGTGTGTGTGTGTGTGTGTTCGTGCACACGTGTCCCAAGCCTGAGGCAACCAGGCCAGGGGCTACAATTACTGTGACGGATCTGAAAGAACTGGGTCGGCTTTGCAAGAGATTTGCCCACGGGACAACAAGACCAGCCAGTGTCCTGAATCAATAAGAAAATAAGCATGCACGCGCACAGATATAACCTCACACGCCAATGTACACACCCACTCACACACAGACAAATGCATGCCCGCTTAAACATATGCACAGACAAATATATTCACAAAGCCAACCTGCTTCCATATATATATATATATATATATGTGTGTATTCATTCAAATTTGACAGACACATCATTGGCACAGTGAAAATAGCTATGATCTTAAAGACTTAAAGACAGATTGATATAGAAAATGAGAAAACCAACCAAGAGGTTTCCTAGTATTATCGGACACATTGAGTGAAATAAACAGACACATCCATACTCAGATATAAATGAAGAAACTCTGTCTGTCAAATGATTGGTTTTCTTTCTTTCCAACCCTAACCCTCCTATGCTGTTACATGCTATCGATTCCCATGTATCTGACCTGTATCTCTCCCTCTCTTTGCTCACCATCTAACTCTATCCGTCCATCTCTCTCTCTCTCTCTCTCTCTCTCTCTCTCTCTCTCTCTCACACCGTCTCACTATCTCACTCTCTCACTCTCTCATCCCCAGAGCCTATTCCTGGGGGCAGTAATGTTCACAGCTCATCCTCACGTGACTCAATGTCACTTGGCACATGTTGGCCTGCACGTGTGTGTGTGTGTGTGTGTGTGCTTGTGTGCTTGTGTGTATGTGAGTGTGTGTGTGTGTGTGTGTGTGTGTGTGTGTGTGTGTGTGTGTGTGTGTGTGTGTGTGTGTGTGTGTGTGTGTGTGTGTGTGTGTGTGTGTGTGTGTGTGTGTGTGTGTGAGTGTGTGTGTGTGTGTGTGTGTGTGTGTGTGTGTGTGAGAGTGTGTCTGCGTGTGCATGCCTGTGTGTGGTACCGACCTCTGGCAGAAAGCTTCTTGGTGTTGATTATTTTGGCAGCAAACTCCTGTCCAGAGGAGATCTTCACGCACCTTCTGACCACAGAGAAAGCTCCCCTAAAAAACACACACACACACACACACACACACACATACTTGTTAACTGGCCTATAGAGCATTCTGACAGGAACACTTTGTTTTCAACACTCCTGTAGCCTCAACATCCAGTTTCAAGTCAAATGGATGCGATGAAATGTTATCCTGATGACAGTCAGGGTTTTGGAAGTCCCCAACGCCAACCATTCATCCTTCTGAAAAACAATTTGGTTTATGATAGTATATTATGATATTGCATCACGGCTTAGCTGCTCTCCTTCTGCCATTCAGATGGCACGTCTCCGTACGAGCACATGTTTGCTTGCCATTCACTGGGCGTTATGTTTCAATGGAAGACACAAGGAAAAGCCTTTGCTACCATGTCTCAGTCACTCGTATTTGTAAAAGAATATCAAATCGAGAAAGATTTATTGAGGCATGAAATCACAAACACACAAATACACCTCAACACCCCTCTGTACACAACAGCACAGGAACGGCGCCCACCATGACCAAGAGGCTGAATTAATTAACGCAGGGTTTATGTGTTCAGGGCCAGGGTGCCTTATCATCTGTGGCATTCATGTAGATCCAGGGTGTGCAACACATGTATGAGGCTGGGCCTCAGCCATGTGAAACTGGGTCAGCTATGTTTGAGAGAGGAGCAATGCGCTACATCTGCGAACACGGCCATCCAGCAACTCAATGCAGCTCTTACCCCGTCCAGATGCTTGCCGCTCTGCCGTTCCTGCTCTGCTGTTCCCGCTTTACTCTGTTTTTTTTCTCCCTGATGGCTTTTCTCTAAAATCACGTTTTTTTAAATTATGTTGAAGCACAATATCATAAATGTTGGATAGATGAACGCATGCTACCATGCCTGCCTATGGAACTTTGTCAAAGCGGGGTATGTGGCCGTGTAGGGTACTACAGCGCTTTGGTCCCCTCAATGTGGATTTGGGATGGCAGGGTGTCAGATGTTGCGGAGAGTTGCCAGGTATGCAGTCAAATAAAGTCACACTGGATGATCCACCTGACAGAGTTTGAAGAATCCCTGAGCATGCTACACTGGGAATGGATAACTGGTTTTATTTATTCACTCACTATGTTATTTATACGAGATAGAATGTGCTGTCCCTTCGTGGGATGTGCAGTGTAAGGTTGTGATGATAGTCTATGCACTCTCCCTATCTTTATCATATCACTTCAGTGCGTAAATGTGTGTATTCATGTCCAAACGTGAGATAAGATGCACACCACAGCTGTGTTCTTCCAATTGATAATAATAAATTCCTGAAGCTTTTACTGAGCATTACTAAACACGCTTTAGCAGCATACTGTTCCAACTTAGCTCTAATGTAAAGGGATTTGGGGGAGATGTTCCCGTGGAGCATTACATAAGATTCATATGCTGTAGGACAGTGTCCTTATGGCTGACGGCAGCGCAGGGCAAGCCACTGACCCAACTAGGGTATTTGCTAACTGGACTGCGTTCCTGGCCCCGTTTATCCTTCACTTCTCTCTGTGTGTATGAGAAACAGTGAAATAACTTCCTGCATTTAAAGTGGACTGGTCGGATCATGGTGTAGGATTGATCGATAAGACAGAGAAAAGTACATTTGATTGTAGTTTTCGTGCAATTTTGTGTAACAAAAACGATAACAGGACTGTTATTAAAAAGTTTGTTTAAAATATAAATATGAAATGATAGACCAGCATTGTTTTTCGGTATCTATCCCAGAAGTACATTCTCACCGTGACCATGTTGCAGGAAAGAAATGTGAATAACAAAAGTATTTTTTATAAAATCGAAATCCAATTCATGAATAGTTTCAGACAGCATTATCCTCTCCTTAGATAACAATATTGTCTAAATTGACTTATTTTCATCTTTACATTTATACATTCAGTTCACCCAGTTTATGTTTAGTCACAAATATAAAAATAAATGTTTATTAATAGTGATCAGTACATGAGACATTTGTTCAACTTCATGTGTGGTAATATGGCTGCGCAAAAACCACAGCAATACTTAAGCAATATAATACACCGACAAGACAAATGTATGCTTGAGGGAGACCAAACCTCTCACCCATCCTCACTGCAACAAGGCCTCCAGAACTTCAAGCTCCCAACTTGTACTTGTATATTACTGTATGCACTATAACTGAGGAGTGGGTGTCTTTTTGCATTAACTGAAAGTCAGGGAGCTGCAGGCTTACTCTGACCATAGGGTGGTAAATAGACTGCAGGTCAGGCTCCCTCACCACCACCACCACCGCCACCGCCACCACCACCACCACCATTACCCTCCCTCTCTCTCTGTCGCTCAGGGTTAGGAATGCCTGTGCCTGTGATAATTAACCGCAAATCGGTGGTCGGCAGTGGAATCTGTAATCTCCAACTGCAAGGTTTGCTGTCGCATTAGGCCTAGTAGGACTACCTTATGTGTATTTCTGTCGCAGGGTCCAACACCTCAGCGTTTCACACAGCCAGATGCATCCGTACTCATTCTCAATTTACATTATGGAAGCACTCGGGTGGCCCTCAAGGCTGCAGCTTGCATTATGCCACAGGCCTGTCGTGGATTCTGTCTCCAAATCCGTTCGATCCCCAACAATCAAATAGATATAGGCCTGGTTAAGCAATATTTATAGGAGCAAGGTCGTCGACAATAAAGGACTGGCCTTCGACTCAATCGGCTTCAGTAGGCCTACCGATAACCATCTATTGATCCATCGAAATGTGGCATATTCATATAATTTGCATTGTGTGCTCCATGATTAAACCAGCGAACATGTCGGACACGAACCTGTTCTTACAGCAGCACCTGTTCTTACAACATCGCGGATTCCGGGTCCTAATCCAAGGCAATCTATTACATAACCGGATGACATTTCCTACAATATCGATGATGCCCTAATGATGCAAATAAAATAAAAACACAAAAAATCATGCGTGCTTACTTTCCCAGTTCCTCGAAGAGCTGATATTCATCAGTAAATCTTGTGCAGATCGTTAATGCCATCCTGATAGCAAAGCTCGGGGTGCTCGGAGACGCGTTTAAGGTGCTCACAGAATCCCCTTCTTCAACGCCGCCCGATTTGTCCTGAACCTGCAAGCCAGAACGGAGGGATTCATGCAAAGCTAAATCGCATTGACAGGAGTACTTGGCAAGATGATGTTGAGGGAAGAGGTGTCGGTTTTATGGCTTCTAGCCGGACAGAGGATTTCCAGTGTTCTGCCGTGTATGGGGTTTTGTCTTCACATGCGGTGATTTGTCACAGATCAGTCGCGTAGTATTTGGTTCATTTCCATATCTATCGTATGTACATCCCAGAAGCTCGACTAGTCTCTGTGCGCTCATCAGACGCCGCACCGCCGCATCTCACCCTTGCTGCGAGACAGGCCCCGCCCCCTCTGGAAGCCTCCTCCACATTATAATATTAGGATTCTTATTAATCTTATCATTATCATTATTATTAAGATGTCAAGATCCGGTGAAACGGCGAGCAACCTATTGTAATAGTTCTTTTTTTTTTATATATATATATATATATATATATATATATATAGGTATATTATAGGCAATCATTGTCCGGTTCTATTTGAAGATTGGTATCCCGTTATTGCGTGGTTTGTTTTGGTTTTTAACTTAAATTGTAGTGGCACTCGCTTTGGATTAAACAAGCTAAGAAATGTCTATGTATGTCAGTTTATTTGTTGGTTTTGTGTCAGTGAAGATTGTCCTAGAAACCACATTCATCGTATTAATAAGGCATCTCCTTAACACTGAATGCCAGGTTGGATCAGAACGTTAGCCACAGCTGCAGGTGTATTCTTGGGGAGTTCCATAGTTGTGGTCACTGCCACCGTGCCTCATTTAAACCCAACCTTTGAGACACCTGCAGCCAGTGCCTAATCCAAACTTTTTTAATGGGGCTTCAATCCCCCAAAATGATTGGAAAGTCAACAATTTCAGTTTCAGTGATCGATCAACATGTCGATAGCTCTGGCTTAATAACAATGACTGAATAACTTGATCACAGTATTTTTGTGCGCGGTTATCAGATCAGATGTTAGTTTTTTTAGGACGACCATCATGAAAGTCATGGTAAGGCGATTACTGTGAAATAACATGACACAACTGATATGTGTCAACTTTTTCTCAATGTCTGAAACATGAATCTGGGACATTTGGGTTATGGGCAGATAAACACAGATGAATACATATAGTTAGTGTGGTTGCAAAGCAAGCCACACTAGTAATCATGTGCCTTATTATATATTTTATAATCTTCCTATTCTTCCCCCTCATTTTGCGTTATTATCTAATCCTACATTTTGGAGTTATAAAAATTGAGATCCTACAATTAAGAAAATGTGTATACTTTTTTAATTAGTATTTACAACATTATTATTTAATATTAAAAGAGAAATGGGCAAAAGCACTAAAATCAATCACTCCAACGTGAAAACTGAGTTGTCAAATTAAATAGGCATATGTAGGACCGGAAGTAAGGAGGTCTCCAAAAATGTTTGTACTTCTGTTACCAGGGGGGCCTCTATAACTGAAGACCAAACCTTAAAGGCTGCACTGCGTTATTTGACATGCTGAAACTTTTTGTCTCAAGGACCAAAGTTTTTTCTGTACCCTTAAACTTTTGGAAAATCTTGAAAGAATAGTTTTAACTGACCCGTACACTCAAGATTTGGTAAACGTACTACTAATAGCCTACTACCTGACCTTGTAGTATATTATCGGCCGAGTTATGGCCGATTTATGTGAACATATGATTATGCAAATGAGCTTCAGAGAATCCCAGAGGCATTACATGTGATGTGCCCATCAAGGACATACCCCCTAGGTAATGTGTAAAGTTTGGTTTGATAGCTAACAAAGTTTCGTTGCAGGGTCAATCTCAAGTCAATGGGGATAAAACGCTGACTTTAACAATTCTGAAGGGGAGCAATTCAGAGTTGTCAAAGTTGGTATACTTATAGAAACAGAACTTAAACTGGCCTCCAAAAAGTAAAGTAGGCCTACCTCATTGGCGACAGGGGCGCCATAGCTCACAATCAAACACAAACAATCGGCCCCATTATTAAATCAATCACAAGTCTGCTTCAAAGCAGCCCAGGGACTTGAAACTTGGCTTGCTTTTTAGCCTCGCTAGCATTAGTAGGCCTACTTCAGCACGCTCTCAGAATATCGCGTGAACGAGTTCACTTTCTTCAAAATAAATCAATATTTATTTAAAGTAACACCTTCCTGATTATTTACAAAATACAAAGTTAATTTGCTAAGGCCATCTGTCGACTCATTGCATGTATTACTGAACCTATTACTGCAGTATCACTTTGTTCAGGTCAACAGAACTTCCCTCCTCTTCTTTTTAAATGCATATCAAGCGTATGTGCTGGTTAGGCTAATTATCATCTGCAAAGTAATTCCAGTAATTTGTCTTGTGCTGATGGAAGATATGTCACACATTTACATGGAATTCTCATCCCAAAGATGACAGGATAAGTGGCAGTTGCCGTCAGCTTAAACTGATTTAGATTTAATTTCATTAATTCAGTGTTGGATATAAATGAAGTACTATTTAGCCATATGTAGGCCTATCTAGACCCCGTTTGACTAGACTGAAGGAGATGGGCACATATCATCGACAGCTGTCTCATTTCCAGGCAAGGTAGTAGGCTGCTACTAGAAATGTAGGTATTTGGTTGTGCCCTCCTGACACCTCAGTAAATCTTTGCTCGAAAATGTGATAAAACTACTCGTTATGTAGGTCTACTTAATGTTCACAACTGTAGCGCAACTTCACAATCAGCAAACCCCTCCGCAGTTGGCCATTTACATCTTATAGCACGTCAACACCAATATCATCCAGAGGGCGGCAGTATTTCATTTAGATAGAAGAGAAAGAGATGTTGTGTCAATGTGTTCTACATAATGGAATTAATTAATTACTATAGCACAATAAGTAAGGGATAATCACGGAGAGGCAGGGCAATATACAGTTTGATATGCCCGGCTCGTGGACGGCTTACCGCCCGAGAGGAGCCGGGCATATCAAACTGCTAATTGCCCTGCCTTGAGGTGATTATCCCGTTTATTCTACTTCTTCCTTGCCAACATAATAAAACAATTTCAATACTTCGATAATTATGCTTTTTCTAATTCGTATCGCATGCTTATTAAATGTATACTCTGTTTGAGTTCATCTCCCTCAAAAGTAGTCACATTTAATTACGATCGATCAAACATGTTTTGGACACCTCGAAGGGCATAATCCCGCTTATACCATGGTCACTTGCCAAAGAAGAATTAGATCATTCATTTATATTTTCATGCGTTTTACAATCCAAATATAACGTTTTTCACATGCCATAATTTAGTTTCCCTGGTAACGCCTGAAGGTTTGACTAAAACCTGGAACGGCCACACCAAACGCGTTTCTCGCGTTGGATAACGAGTGTAACGTGCCTAACTTGACGCTTGATCACAAAATGTCACAAAAATGTCACAAAAATGGTTAAACGCGCCTAAAGGTACGGCCACGAAAACATCGAAAATCTGCATTTTTGCATAGGGAACCATTGGTACAGGCGCGTAGACGCGTTAAGGTACGGCCACACCAACCGCGTGAAGGCCTCCACACACCGGCGCCGCAGCGTCGCGTCAAAAAGTCTGCCCCCATTATTCCGGGTGTACTAGCACACACCGGCGCCGACTAGCCGCGCGGCAGCGTTCCGCGCCGCGCCGCCCAACTACTCTTCGAGACAATGTTCTATTCCCGAGCGTCGCCGCCCCTGAAAAAGCGCTTTGTAAAAGCTGGTTTGTTCATCCCGGGTCCCGTAGGCACCTCCATATCTACCCCTCACCACTGGATGTCGCCCTCTTTCGTTTGTGATAAACAATTACGAGAATGGACGATGAGAGACTGGTCGTCGAGGTGGAAAAATATGTCGAATTGTATGACCAAAGTTCCCGTCATTACAAAGACAACTCCAAAAAGGTCATTGCCTGGCGAGCCTTAGCTCTGGAGATTGGATCTTCAGGTGAGAAATCAACAATGGTGGACTAAGTACCCAAACCATTAACCATAATGGGAAATAGACGAAATCAAGTCACATATAATCACACCATGTAGGTAGAAACCAGATTACTTGTAATATATATTTTTTTATTTAAGGCAAGCCAACTTCATTCATATAGCACTTTTAATACATGAAGCAGACTCAAAGTGCTTCACATAGAAACATTCTCATACAATAAAATAGATAAGTAAAAGGAAACACAGGCAAAACTCAAAAATGCATTGTCATGTATTAACTGTCTCTCTGTTATCAGAACATGTATTAACTGTCTCTCTGGATTTAGGGAAAAATAACATTAAGTGTCTCGAGCACTCAAATAAAATACACTGGCTACTGAATCCAGCACAGCAATAACATCACTGTATTTATCCCGAGGGATAAAAAAAAAGTATATATATGCAAAAGAGTATACCAGAGAGGGATAATAACTAGATTATAGGTCATCATATAGGCTGCACCATATGGTTCTGCCATTGCACACTTAGTAGCGAATTGAAATATTGGCGTGCCTCTCAGGATCTGCACGGAGCTCCTGGACCAGATTGTGGCATACCCCCTGTTCTTGTCTCCGTTCATTGATGGGGTGCACCCAAACCCTTCGTCTTCTCCTTGCTCCTTGCAGGAGAAGAAGGGCAGCCCCCCTCTGTCTGGCAACAGTTATTTGTTCTGTTGAAATAAAAAAAACTCAATAAAATGTAAAAGAGCTTGCTCAATTAAAATGGCTAACTACTGGCTGCATACATGTAAATGTGTGGCTATGTTAAGGATAGATAGATGGATAGATAGATAGATACTGTATTGGTCCCAATGGGGATCAATAAAGCCATCCAGGAGCTCAATACAATAAATACACACAATAACAATTGGCCTTAAAAGGTGACTGCACTATATACTAAAAAGGCTTAATAGAAGGTCCTGCAGATATTGAGATTGTTGATGCAGTAGATGAATAATTGCAAAATATAAAATAAATAAGAAATGACAGTCAATAAAACGATAAAGTGCCCTACAAACTAAGTTGATCTGATGCTTGAAAACATACTTTCACTGCGCAGATTAGCCTACATTTTTCCAACTATTCAGCCAAAAAGATGGAAAATAAATAAACTAGGCTACAATAGGCTACTCACCCATTGCGTTTCGTGTCTTTGCTGCGGTTGATTGACAGGTGACTTCCTGATTTTATACTGCAGCGCGGCCGTCGCGCCGCCTCCTGTTTGTGCTAGGGGCATGCTTTTGACGCGCGTAAAATACGCGACGCTGCGCTGCGGCGCCGGTGTGTGGAGGCCTTTACTCGCGTTTGGGGCGTCGAAAATCTGCATTTTTGCATAGGGAACCATTGGTATAGGCGCGTAGACGCGTTACACGCGTTGAAGCGTCGCTTAAGGCTGGTTTATGCTCGGTTACGTAAGCGTAAGCGCAAGCGCAAGAGGCCCTTGCGCGCCCTTGCGCCCCCCTTGCGCGACTTCTCACGTCTTGCGTGCGTCGGGCGATTTTTCTAGACTTGCGTCATTTTTTACGTAAGCTTTTACGCGAGCCGCCCAGCCTGCAAGGCTGTGATTGGTTTGCTGGTCTGGTTACTACTTCCTGTCTGGAGTATCACCCGGCAGGCTCATATACAAAAGCATTAACCTGAAGTGAAGTTAACTTTGCTGCCAACACATTATGTCGTTTTAAAATGTAGAGAGATATGCACATTTATACAACCCCAATGATCAACAACTTCATCACCCCTGTTCCTCTGTCTGTTGCCATCATTCACTGTGTATGGGGAGAACACGATCTGGCACATAAACAAACCAACGACTCCCACAGACAAAGACGTCATTCTCGAGGTCGTCTTCAACGAAAAACTTTCCTCCACATATTACTCCACCTACTGTTCTGGCGGTAAGTTGCTTGGCAACACGCGCAACACGCGCAACCTAAAAGGGAGCATGAATTGCTTTGAGTAAATTTTACTACGTAACACCAACGCTGAAGCATGCAGCCGCCTTTAAGGCGGCTGCATGCTTCAGCGTTGGTGTTACGTTGTTGCGCAAAATTTACTCAAAGCAATTCATGCTCCCTTTTAGGTTGCGCGTGTTGCGGGTGTTGCCAAGCAATTTACCGCCAGAACAGTAGGTGGAGTAATATGTGGAGGAAAGTTTTTCGTTGAGACGACCTCGAGAATGACGTCTTTGTCTGTGGGAGTCGTTGGTTTGTTTATGTGCCAGATCGTGTTCTCCCCATACACAGTGAATGATGGCAACAGACAGAGGAACAGGGGTGATGAAGTTGTTGATCATTGGGGTTGTATAAATGTGCATATCTCTCTACATTTTAAAACGACATAATGTGTTGGCAGCAAAGTTAACTTCACTTCAGGTTAATGCTTTTGTATATGAGCCTGCCGGGTGATACTCCAGACAGGAAGTAGTAACCAGACCAGCAAACCAATCACAGCCTTGCAGGCTGGGCGGCTCGCGTAAAAGCTTACGTAAAAAATGACGCAAGTCTAGAAAAATCGCCCGACGCACGCAAGACGTGAGAAGTCGCGCAAGGGGGGCGCAAGGGCGCGCAAGGGCCTCTTGCGCTTGCGCTTACGCTTACGTAACCGAGCATAAACCAGCCTTTAGGGGCGTTAAGGCGGCTGCATGCTTCAGCGTTGGTGTTACGTTGTTGCGCAAAATTTACTCAAAGCAATTCATGCTCCCTTTTAGGTTGCGCGTGTTGCGCGTGTTGCCAAGCAATTTACCGCCAGAACAGTAGGTGGAGTAATATGTGGAGGAAAGTTTTTCGTTGAAGACGACCTCGAGAATGACGTCTTTGTCTATGGGAGTCGTTGGTTTGTTTATGTGCCAGATCGTGTTCTCCCCATACACAGTGAATGATGGCAACAGACAGAGGAACAGGGGTGATGAAGTTGTTGATCATTGGGGTTGTATAAATGTGCATATCTCTCTACATTTTAAAACGACATAATGTGTTGGCAGCAAAGTTAACTTCACTTCAGGTTAATGCTTTTGTATATGAGCCTGCCGGGTGATACTCCAGACAGGAAGTAGTAACCAGACCAGCAAACCAATCACAGCCTTGCAGGCTGGGCTGCTCGCGTAAAAGCTTACGTAAAAAATGACGCAAGTCTAGAAAAATCACCCGACGCACGCAAGACGTGAGAAGTCGCGCAAGGGGGGCGCAAGGGCGCGCAAGGGCCTCTTGCGCTTGCGCTTACGCTTACGTAACCGAGCATAAACCAGCCTTTAGACGCGGCAGACGCACGTAATTACGCACGTAAACGCAGTAACGCGCCCAAAGCACCAACGCCTGGAGTTCAAAGAATTGAACTTTCAACGCTCCAACACGTGATGCTTAGCCGCGATAGCCAATCAGCGTGGAGCTTGACCCGACGTCACTGGCAAGAGAGTAGTGACGCTTGCACAGAAGCATACGGCCGACATCTTTCTTTATTCTGGATGGAAATAGTAACAACGGCTGTGTCCCAATTCCTAGGACGCATCCTTCGAAGGCTGCATTCGAAGGATGCGTCGACGCCGATTGCGTCACAGCGACGCGCCAAGTGCTGTCCCAATTCCAAGGGTCCTTCAAATGCGGCCTACGAATGCAGCCTTCTTTTCCCGGATTTGAAGGATGCATCGGCTGTATCCTTCACGGCCCAACGTATCCCAAGATCCTTCACGGCCCAACGTATCCCTCCCAAGATTCATTGCGCACTCAATCAATGGAGATGGAGGAGAATGGCGATTTAAGTTTTGCACTTAAATGTAAGTATTTGGTTTCTAGTCACTCGAGTATTTAACGATACAAATGTTAAAAAAAACAAGGGCCCTTAAAACTTTTTTCATTAAAGTAATAGGCAATATAAGTAAGGTAACGTTACAGTTAGTGACGCTGTAACGTTAACAAAGAACACCCGTTAAGCCCTATAGTTTCAAATTTAAGAGGTCAAAATGGTTATATTTACCGAAATTGTGGCGATTATATAGATAATTTGCTATTCTGTAACGTTAGATAAATGGACCAACGCGAACACAGGTTGTGGACCCTGGTTTTCAGACCGTAACGTTACAGATGTTGGGATTGATTACACAGTTAACTTGGTTATTTTGCTATTTAAGCTGCTTTTGTTTGGTAGTGTAAAGCAAAACTAATTCTAACATTTGGTTTTGGGAGCCAGCAGCATACTGCTCGATTTATTCTATTGAGGGGGGAGAACGATGAGCTGTTCACCGGGGTGAAATACTCAGCAAGTGTGGCTTGGGGATAAGGAAACAATCGTTTATTTATATCGTAAGTTAGTTTATAAAAATTATTATAGGCCATTTATATATCTACATTTGACCATCTTGTAAAGGTTAGTTAAATTAGCCCTCATTAAACAGCAGGACAGATACAACATCCCCAGAAATCGTTTACTACGATGTCCTATTTTGGGTCATTAAAGAAAGAGAGACAAAGAAAGTCACAGCTCGCTTCAGTACTAGACAGCACTAGAAAAACACACAAAGAAAAAGTGTATTTTGACTTCTACTGGTTGTCTTATTATTATGGGCTTCATATAGGATGAGGGCTAATTTAAATGTAACCTTTACAAGATGGTCAAATATATGTATTATAAATGGCCTATTGTTAACATGGGCTATTAACATGATTGATAAATGTGTCTCTTGTTTTCTCTGATTAATAATGTCTCTGTGTTTAGGACAATTCTGGAGAAAATAGGCCTGCAGGGGAAGGTGACTCCCCTGCAGGCAAAGAAAAAATGGGACAATTTAAAAAAATATATAAAGTATGTGCATGTCATTTTAAATATACATTATTTGTTTTAACCATGCAAGTTAACCATGCTGAAATTTGTTTTGATATTGCTGTTGTTAACTGCCATGATTGATTTCCTCTGCCTTAGGATTGCAAGTATCCAGGGTCAGGAGAGGGGGTAGGTGGGAAACCCACTGCTGCCACTTGGCCCTGGTTTGTGGACTTGGGGCAGAGGCATTCCACCAACCCCCCTGTCCTAATTGCCTCCATCCCTGAGAACACATCAGGGCCAAGTACAGCAAGTACAGCAGTGGTGGATCAGGAGGTGGAGGACAAGGATCAGGAGTAGGAAAGGCAGCGAGGGCCAAAGTCCAGAAAGAGGGACAGAGGAAGACATGTTCCAGAGTCGCTAACTATCTTCCGAAAAGGACTCAAGACTCACCTGTTCAGAGTCCACCTCAACTCTGCATAGCCACCCTCCCCCTTCTGGCCACCATTGTACACTGTGTTGTATTGTATTGTATTATAGTACTTAACTGTGTAGCAACTGCAGTAGCTGCTATCATGGCTGTAACATGGGGAATTGATTAGCCTAGCGATTGTGGTACTTGCACTTGGTTCTATGAACATCCTTTCTGTACCGACAGCGATATATTGATGCACTTCTTATGACAAATGTACTTATTGTAAGTCGCTTTGGATAAAAGCGTCTGCTAAATGCCCTAAATGTAAATGTAAAATGTAAATGTTCCAGTTAATAAAAGAGGACATGAGGCTACAAAGGGAGGCAGAGGAGAGAAGAGCCCAGGAGAGCAGGGAAAGAATGGATAGGTTTTTCTCAATTTTGGAGCTTTTGGTGGACAAATAACTTATGTTCTGTTATATTTAACACATTGTTTATTATTATTTACATATTTATTGAAACTAACTTATTTAACTAACTATTTAACTAACTTTTTTGATTAACTATTTATTAAAACCCTAACTAACTTTTTTGTATTGACTAATGTATTCGTATATAACTTATAAAACATATATACAACAATAAAACTATTTACAACAAAAAACATTCATGTGACTATTTACAACAATTATTATAAAACTACTATATACAAAAACATACTGATCAATAATAATTTTTGTTGGTTTCTTTGTTCTTTTTTTCGCGCTGGCCGGTTTAACTTCTGTTTACTAACAGGTCAGGTCAGCTGTCAGGGTTGCTAGGTGACAGGATCAGCGCGTGGTCACGCAAGATAAAGGGCGGTAACGGTTTGTTACGTAAACCTGAAATGCTCCGTAGGCTAGACCGTCCCATTTCTTGAGAAGGGTCCAGCTGCAGGCTTGGGCGTTTCCGTCATTACACAAAAACGCCCATCGGGCGTTCCCGTCATGACACAAAAACGCCCATCAGGCGTTCCTGTAGCGTTTCATCGATCAATCAAGAAGAGGTGAGTTTCGCAAGGCATGCTGGGTATGCTACCCTTCCTTTTTTGGCGGTTTTACCTCGTAGTAACTTTCCAGAAAAACGAAAGGGTTATGATGAGAGATTATGTCAGTAAGTATGATATTGTTTATTTGACAACATTGGCTGTGAAGTATTCTCATTTAAATCACTGATTTAGCTGTGGTATCGTTGTATCCGAATTCGAATCCGATATAAATACTCGTGACAAGCATGGTTCGGTAGCAGCAAATGCTATGCTATCTCGTCCATAAACGTAGCATATACTAGCCAGAAATCAGCAACGTTTAAGACGGTTTGTAGGTAGAGGGTAAAGTTTGCAGCGAAGGCTTTGCCGATTATTTTACTGTGAGGTTAACATTACCAAAGTACATTGTTAAGTTGGATGTTAAGGTGTCAGCTTGCATGGTAAGAGACATGAAATCGGGGCCACGCTGCTTCGTTGTGGTGACACACGCATCGGATTAAACTGTGCATGTAAAGTACTGTAGCGCCGACCAGGAAGAACAGGGAGTCAGGCTTTTGGTCAACTAGGGGTTCTGTGCCTCATACACCGCTCGACTACAGAAACACCCTATTTTATTGACTCACCAACACGTACATAGAACAGCACACCTAACTAACACACAAGTCATTCTCGGTGATGGTGGCAACAACGACACACAACAGAACAACACACAACAATGAACAATCCCAACCCATTAACCCCACTGATCATTAATAACACCAACAACTAGCAACGGACCCAGAACAACAACAATAACAGCAACAATAGCCGCAACAACATGCGCTCCGAGAATCCCCCAGAATCCCCGGCACGAACCCGGAAGAGAACGAACACGTTGCGAACACTGGTCGCTACACAGCTCCCATCTGAGGGGTCAGTCGTCCCCGACGACCCCATCACCCGACACATAGTCCTTAAGGTGTTCAGGGGCCCGGCGCCACCGGTTCGGCCGCTGAGCCCCCCTAGGGGCGACAGCCGCAGGACCAACGGCCCCATCCGGGGAGCCAGCAGGGACAGGGGAGCCGGCAGGGGAACCACGAGGAGTTCCGCCTCCCTCAACAGCAACAACCGGGGCGAGGGGGCGGTACGGCGAGAGTCTGTCCTGGTGCAACACTACCACACGCCCCCGGGCGCCCGGCATCCGCAGCCGGTACACCACCTCTGACACCCTGTCGAGGATTTCCCCTGGTCCCTGCCAGTGGCTCCGCAGCTTAGGGCAGACCCCCCTCTTTCTGACGGGACAGTACACCCACACCCTGTCCCCGGGTGTGAACGCTCGTCCCCGGCAGCGAGTGTCAATTACGTGCCCCTCTTCTGCCTCACCCCTGAGGCAGCCTGAGCCTGGCGGGTGTAGTCATGGACCACCAGCAGGCGATCCCTCAGCCTGCGGAAATAGTCCATAGCCGCACCCCCAGAGATCTCAGGCTCGGGAGGGGATCCGAACACCAAGTCCACCGGTGTCCGGAGCTCCCGCCCGAACATGAGGGCAGCCGGCGTGCAGTGACTAGACTCCTGCACTGCCGTCCGATAGGACCACAGCAGGGGTTGACACTAAGGTTTCAAAAGCACTTGCCCATCGGGCAAGTACAGGTCAGATTCAACTTGCCTGAATGTAATGTTCACTTGCCCAAATTATAATCAGAATCGTGAACGGGCCTCTTTTTGCCAGGCACCCGGCCTGGTTTTGGGGGGGCTCAGAAAAATCATCCTAGCTCAGACTGAAGCTGAATGTTAGCTTCCACACATGTGTTTAAAAAATAACAAACTTCTCTTTGTTTACTTATTTATCGAGCGGTCACATCATGCCATGAAGTGATTTCAGTCCACAGTTGCAACCTATTAAAGCTATCGCCAAGTTATATGTAGACCTGCATGATTTGATGCAAATGTACATAACTAAATGTCAGAGGTAGTAGCAAAGATATGTATTTTTTAACTTTCAAGTTTCTTGTAGCTCTAACTGAATAATCACAATCGCGTTTCTAGTAGGGTTGTCAGTCACAATACTGGATTTTCTAACTTCAACACTATTCCTGGAAAAAGATCGATATTCTATACCATTTTCGATATCAGGGGAAACGTTTTTTTCTGGAAAGAACATACCCAAAGTAAAGACATTATATCTCCACAACTGCAAGGGCGATAATGTCATCTTCGGGCCAAAAGAAAGATTGTTGTGCAAGTGAAATATTCAATGGGGATAATACTTGGTTAAAGTGAATAAAGCCATGGAACACAGCATAAGTGGAAGATAACATTTCCACCTGAAATAATTATCAGTATCAGTTGGTCGTTATCAGTTGGGAGCGCTGTCTTAATATGAGACACAAATAAGGTAGATATCTTACAATTTTGACACTTGACACCTCTATTTAAAGTTCAGGGCAATCGAATGCACCAAGCCAAACACTCGCAAATAAATATATGGCCACTAGATTGCGCTGAAGAATATGTTTTCTGATTGAAGGCAATTTACCTATTTCCTAAGAAACCTTCTCTTATTCATTGATTGAAAACACCATGTTAAGTTGCAAAATTTGGCCCAGATACTGGATAATCTGTTTATGGTGGTTTTATTCGATCAGAATCAACTTTGTGGACAAAAATCACAAAGGTAATACTTCATTTTTGGTTGTTAAAAGAAAAGGGGACGTTTCTTCTTAAGTTGTTATTTGCGAGTTTTAGTCACAGAGTGATATGGTTTGGACTGTTGGAATAAGTGGAGGCTCAGCTTTCATGTAATACAGTAGTTTGTGAGGGTCCAATTTCGTGAAAAAGATCGCTATTGCTGTGCGCATGTGCACAGTTATGAAACACAAAACCGTGTTCTTGACTTTCCTTGATAATTTGCCTCAATCCAAAGTACTTCCAAACTGCACTCCTCCATCACTACTCCATTTAACTTATACCTAAACCGTTCGCGGAGGTGCTGCACTTGAGATGCTAGCTGTGTTGGCTAACCTTTAGCGAATCACTGCCAGAGACCGCACTGCGAGTGAGTGACAGAAGGCGGGGCTATATTCGCACTGAAGCGATGCGTGTCTGTTAACTAGCTTTCCGAGAGAAGAGAAGACAGCGCGCTGATCAATTGCAAATACTTCTATTTTGTGTGGTTTTGCGGAACAAAAGGTTGTTCTGCAGTTTCTAAAAACATTTGAATAAATAGCTTTTATATTAAAGGTCCCATGACATGAAAATCTCAATTTATGAGGTTTTCTAACATAAATATGAGTTCCCCTAGCCTGCCTATGGTCCCCCAGTGGCTAAAACTTGCGTTTGGTGTAAAACGAGCACTAGCTGTTCTGCTCGCCTTTGAAAAAACGGAGGCTCAAGCGCGCTGATTTGGAAATCTGTGCTCATGACGTCATGAGGAATCTCAGCTCCTCCCCTTACTCTGCCTGGCCCGCCCAGAGACGTTGGCCCGCCAATGAGACTCGACCTTGCGAGCGCCACATGTGTGTGTGTGTGTGTGTGTGTGTGTGTGTGTGTGTGTGTGTGTGTGAATACACACACTGTAACGCAAGTGTTTCTTGTCGGTTCTTTGACGTGTCTTGTATTTCCACAACGAGACTGTCGTGGGGGTTATCTGAGCCATGGTTGAGAAGGAATTGGGGGAAAGGAACTTTGGTTTGACTCGCTGAGGTACATGAACTGCGACATGCCGCCGGTTGCCGCGAGGCACCATCGCCCGGCAGCGGGCAGCCGGCAGCAGGCAGCGCGCGGTTCAGTCGACTTCAGGTTGATGTGAAAGTGGATGAACCAGAGACGTCAGAACCCGACAAAGTCGTTTGTGATTCATAATATCGTCTGGAGGCGCACACAATATGTTATATGATATAGATATCTATGTATTATATGATATAATTATTTAGATATAGAGCTCCAGGACTGTAACGCAAGTGTTGTACACTTCCTTGTTATTTGGATAACCGTTCTGCTGTTGGTGTGATGGCGCATCACGTCGGACTCTCGTCTCTGGTATTTCTACAACGAGACTCGTATTGGGGGTTATCTCAGCCAAGGTTGAGAATGAATTGGGGGGAAGGAACTTTGGCTTTGACTCACTCAAGACCATGAACCACCACGACAAGGAGGAGAAAGGGATCTTTGCCGGGCAGCGCTTATGCACCTCCGCCTCCGGCGGTGGTCCCTCAGCGGGGCTCAAGCGGGAGACATTCGCCGCCAACAATCCCTTTCTCCTCCATGTCGTGGTTCATGTTCTTGAGGGAGTCAAAGCCAAAGTTCCTTCCCCCCAATTCATTCATTCGTGTTATGCGCCATCACACCAACAGCAGAACGGTTATCCAAATAACAAGGAAGTGTACAACACTTGCGTTACAGTCCTGGAGCTCTATATCTAAATAATATCATATAATACATAGATATCTATATCATATAACATATTGTGTGCGCCTCCAGACGATATTATGAATCACAAACGACTTTGTCGGGTTCTGCGACGTCTCTGGTTCTTCCACTTTCACATCAACCTGAAGTCGACTGAACCGCGCGCTGCCTGCTGCCGGCTGCCCGCTGCCGGGCGATGGTGCCTCGCCGCAACCGGCGGCATGACGCAGTTCATGTACTTCAGCCAGTCAAAGCCAAAGTTCCTTTCCCCCAATTCCTTCTCAACCATGGCTGAGATAACCCCCAATACGAGTCTCGTTGTAGAAATACCAGAGACGAGAGTCCGACGTGTTATGCGCCATAACACCAAAAGCAGAACGGTTATCCAAATAAGAAGGAAGTGTACAACACTTGCGTTACAGTCCTGGAGCTCTATATCTAAATAATATCATATAATACATAGAAATCGATATCATTTAATACATATTATCACGGCCAAAAGCTGTGTGCGCCCCCAGACGATATTATGAATCACAAACGACTTTGTCGGGTTCTGCGACGTCTCTGGTTCTTCCACTTTCACATCAACCTGAAGTCGACTGAACCGGGCGCTGCCTGCTACCGGCTGCCCGCTGCCGGGCGATGGTGCCTCGCGGCAACCGGCGGCATGACGCAGTTCATGTAGCCTACTTCAGCGAGTCAAAGCCAAAGTTCCTTTCCCCCAATTCCTTCTCAACCATGGCTCAGATAACCCCCACAACAGTCTCGTTGTGGAAATACAAGACACGTCAAAGAACCGACAAGAAACACTTGCGTTAAAGTGTGTGTATTCACACACACACACACACACACACACACACACACACACACACACACACACACACACACACACACACACACACACACACACACACACACACACACACACACACACACACACACACACACACACACACACACACACACACACGGCGCTCGCACGGTCGAGTCTCATTGGCGGGCCAACGTCTCTGGGCGGGCCAGGCAGAGTAAGGGGAGGAGCTGAGATTCCTGATGACGTCATGAATACAGACATTCCAAATCAGCGCGCTTGAGCCTCCGTTTTTTCAAAGGCGAGCAGAACAGCTAGTGCTCGTTTTACACCAAACGCAAGTTTTAGCCACTGGGGGACCATAGGCAGGCTAGGGGAACTCATATTTATGTTAGAAAACCTCATAAAGTGAGATTTTCATGTCATGGGACCTTTAACATCCACCCAAAATCCACTTGCCCGTTCGGGCAACCAGAAAAAATCTCAACTTGCCCAAACATTTTTTTTTACTTGCCCCGGGCAAGCGGGTACGGAGCCCCTCTGGTGACATCTGGGAAAAAAATATATATATCTGTTTGCCCGATTTAGTGATCTGTTTGCATGACTTGATAATCTGTGGCCACAATTTAATAAATTGCGGGAACGAGATAATTAATTTGTGGCCACAGTTTAATAATTTGTGGGAACAAGATAATTAATTTGTGGCCACAGTTTAATAATTTGAAGGACCAAGATAATTATTTTGTGGCCACAGTTTAATAATTCGAGTGTGGCTGTGTTGTCTATTGTCGCAGCAGGGGTTAGACGCATGTCGGCTATGGACAAGATATAAGAGATATCGTTCTATTTTAACCTCGGAATGAATTACAATGACATGCTAAAGTCACTTGCTGTTAGGCAAGGAGTTATTATAAGTAAGAGGCACTTAATTAGGCTGCTAAAAATGCACGGGTACAGCCGAAGACAATATGATGACCTCGGTGACGAGATAGACTTTATCATGCAACAGCTGAAGGGAAATGGAAACCTGCATGGATACAGATGGATGTACAGCAAATGCATGAAATTATTAATTATCATTTGGCATCCTTGCAAATGATAATTATATCTGGCATACCGATTCATATGATAAATGAAAACCATATGGAATCTGCATCAATGGTTGCATAGACAGCTTTTCCCGTAAAATAATTTGGCTTAAAGCGGAATACACCAGCAGTGATCCACATGTCATTGGAGGCTACTTTATGGAGGCCTAGAGGAGTTCGGTGGCTTCTAAGGTCCGCCCGACACTTGGTGCTGGTGTAGCTGTCAAAACGAGGTCCATCCTCTATCACGTCACCGAGGTCATCATATTGTCTTCGGCTGTACCCGTGCATTTTTAGCAGCCTAATTAAGTACCTCTTACTTATTATAACCCCTTGCCTAACAGCAATTGACTTTAGAATGTTATTGTAATTCATTCCGAGGTTAAAATAGAACGACATGCGTCTAACCCCTGCTGCAACAATAGACAACCAAAACATAAAACACAACATAAGTATCTCGTTCCCACGAATTATTAAACTGTGGCCACAAAATAATTATCTTGTTCCCACAAATTATTAAACTGTGGCCACAAATTAGTTATCTCGTTCCCTTAATTTATTAAATTGTGGCCACAGATTATCAAGTCATGCAAACAGATCACTAAGTCGGGCAAACAGATATATATTTTTTTCAGCCTGTCCTCCTAGAAAATACGACCGCATAGGTCGTTTGTACCGCCCCAAATTACGACCCACTGGAGCGTATTTAGCGCCTCTAGCGGTCATGCAAATAACGACATTCTGAAGTCTCGGGGCCGCTCGTGGACGCTCGTGGTTGCTCGGGACGCGCGTAGCCATATTCATCGTTATTATCTGAATGGGAAATGCAATATTTTAGGACAGATACACAATTAAACGAGTTTCTAATGACATTTCTAGCGAGAAATGTACATTTTCCTTGCATAATCTTCAGTCAGTGAATGTGTATGATCTTTATTATCTGAATGGGAAATGCAATATTTTAGGATCGATTCAGCGTTAAACGTGTTTCTAATAACATTTCTAGCAAGAAATATACTTTTTACTTGCATAATCTTCATTCAGTGATTGTGTCTGATCTTTAGTTTTAAAGTTATTAGGAAGATTTAATCGTCTCGCTCGCATGTTTCAACGACGTCAGGTTGGGGACGCTGCTTTCGCTAAACTAGGAGCTCACGTGTTTCCTGCGTTTGTGTTATTAAACCGTTACTTTATGTAACTTTTAATGATATTGTAATAACCACAGGCGAGGTATTGAGCGAAGTAAGCTTGATAGCAGGTTTATTGGATTCCACAATCGGACAGGCAGGCATAGCTCCACCGGAAAACTCAGCCTGTCCTCCTAGAAAATACGACCGCATAGGTCGTTTGTACCGCCCCAAATTACGACCCACTGGAGCGTATTTGTCCTCCTAGAAAATACGACCGCATAGGTCGTTTGTACCGCCCCAAATTA
Source organism: Gadus chalcogrammus (assembly GCF_026213295.1). NCBI lineage: Eukaryota > Metazoa > Chordata > Actinopteri > Gadiformes > Gadidae > Gadus > Gadus chalcogrammus. The sequence goes on along the minus strand of NC_079414.1, from coordinate 6,537,048 downwards.
CGACCCACTGGAGCGTATTTAGCGCCTCTAGCGGTCATGCAAATAACGACATTCTGAAGTCTCGGGGCCGCTCGTGGACGCTCGTGGTTGCTCGGGACGCGCGTAGCCATATTCATCGTTATTATCTGAATGGGAAATGCAATATTTTAGGACAGATACACAATTAAACGTGTTTCTAATGACATTTCTAGCGAGAAATGTACATTTTCCTTGCATAATCTTCAGTCAGTGAATGTGTATGATCTTTATTATCTGAATGGGAAATGCAATATTTTAGGATCGATTCAGCGTTAAACGTGTTTCTAATAACATTTCTAGCAAGAAATATACTTTTTACTTGCATAATCTTCATTCAGTGATTGTGTCTGATCTTTAGTTTTAAAGCTATTAGGAAGATTTAATCGTCTCGCTCGCATGTTTCAACGACGTCAGGTTGGGGACGCTGCTTTCGCTAAACTAGGAGCTCACGTGTTTCCTGCGTTTGTGTTATTAAACCGTTACTTTATGTAACTTTTAATGATATTGTAATAACCACAGGCGAGGTATTGAGCGAAGTAAGCTTGATAGCAGGTTTATTGGATTCCACAATCGGACAGGCAGGCACAGCTCCACCGGAAAACTACAACAACCAAAACTCCCGCCCGGAAGGAAACCCCCGGAACCCCCTCTCAGAAGGCCCGCACCTTCCTCCCAAACCCTGTGACGCTAAAATATCATCTTGTTAGAAACCCGTTTATCTGAGAGCCAACCCAGTAGCCAAAAGCATACGTTGACAGTGTACGTTTTCGTGAACACTGGATTACGTCGCATTTCAACATAAAATAGCGTGCTAAGCACTCACACACACACACACACACACACACGCACGCACGCACGCACACACGCACACACAATGCATTTCGCTGCTAAAACAACAACTTGGGCTGCTTCTCGGACATTTTGGGTGGATTTTGAACGGTATGTGGGCAGGACGTTTTTTGCAAGCAGGACCTGGCAACCCTGCGCTGTTGCCCGAGGTGAAGAAATGCTCCGGAGCAGATCTGGATCCACCATGGCCAAAATAATTGTCATGAATAGCATGAATAGATTCATGCATTATCATTCAACTTGAACATGTGTTTTTACAGTATATAGTGGTGGAGGGATGACGTATGTTGGCAAACCCGGAAGTGAGCGTCGACCTGGGTTTCCCTTGACAAAAAGCCAACGGGTTTTTCCATTGGATTTTGGATTATTGCAGAAAAATTAGCATCTTTGAAGCACCTCCACAAAAACTGAAAAAAAAAAATAATAATAATAATAATAACTGTGCCCCAAAGAACGAAATGTAAACCAATGCATTCTGAATGGGAGTGTTTCTCAGATTTTTCCATGCTACACAGAACGAAATGTAAACCCATACAAATAAAGACTTCATGGTCATAATAATTAAAATATCATTAAGCTACTACTGAGTGTGTAGGGAGGTATTCTATTTTTTTCAACGGGGCTGAATCCAGTCACTTGACCGTCATGGTTGCTATGGTGGTTGCTATCGACCGCCCCCTCTAATACTCGTGGCTCTAAAAACCACGCGGCAAAGGAGCTGCCGTCAATTGGGTTGTTTTTTGTCGTAAACTAGGGTCCGATGGTTGAAAAATAGACAGATATTCCAAGGTATCCTTAAAAGGCAGCTTGGATGTGTTTATTTTCTGCAGTTTAGACTTCTTCTATAACTAATTTTTGGAAGCAAAACACCAAGCTCATTGATTTAATGAGGAAGGGTTATTTGAAACAATTTATTCAATAAATATTTGTGAGAGGTCATTCCTTCTCCTGATTTTACTTCCTATTTATGTCTAGGGTAAACCCCTACTGTCCACAAGCATCCCCCCCTCCCCATATGGATTTGGAGAATTGTTGCCACGTCCCAGTGGTGGAGGTATCATATATATATGAAAGAGGGCATTCAATTATAGCCTACTACAATGATCAATTAGGAGGCCGAAGCCCTAAAGGAAGTGATGCAATAGGTGACTGAGTCGACAACATTTAAGTAAGCTGTATAGGGTCTCTTATATATCAAAGGGGGTCTCAAAGGACGCATACGCTTCAACCTGTGGCTCCAGCACTACAGGAAATGACTCAGCAAGTGCTCCATCTCGTTTCAACTCACCCAGCGGCTCGCTTGCAAGATTTTGGCCTGAAGTTCTGTCCAGACCTACACCCTAGCCATCCAACATGCATATCTGAGAATCAGGCCTCTCTTTAATAATGACAAAAAGTTATGAGAGAAACACACATTAACTTTTTGTTATCATAAGCGGCGTGGTGCCGGCTCCTTTTGACCTTTTGACCCCCGACTTCAAAAACGTGGCCACAGGCCAGCTGTGTCTACACACCTTTAGCCACAAATGTACACCTCCATCCCACAAAAAATGGGGACTAGAAACGAACCTCTGTCTTATGTACAATTACTGTACTGTTGGAAGTCACGCCCCTTTGCCGACCTTTTCGAGATAGCTAGGGATGCTAAAATGTTTACACACATTTCCCGGGGCCCCGTGAACGACATATCCGAGATTTGGAGTTCTAGCCCTTAGAGAAAAAAAGTTTTCCCAAATGGAGTGTCATTTGGACAAAGCCCCTCAGAAGTGTAGCCTGCAAGACCTAATGGTTCAGAATGTGGTGGAAAAACAGTTTTTGAGATAGGAAGGTCCTACCGCCCTGAAATTTTAATACCTTATTCTAGGGCCTAACTTGGACCTCCGCTCCGAAACTTGGCCCGGTCGGACCCCGAGGGCAGGAAGGGGGGGCCCTTCCTGCCCGAAACTTGGCCCGGTCAGACCCCGAGGGTAGGCCCCCCCTTCCTGCCCTCGGGGTCCGACCGGGCCAAGTTTCGGTGCGGAGGTCCCAGTTAGGCCCTAGAATAAGGTATTAAAATTTCAGGGCGGTAGGACCTTCCTATCTCAAAAACTGTTTTTCCACCACATTCTGAACCATTAGGTCTTGCAGGCTACACTTCTGAGGGGCTTTGTCCAAATGACACTCCATTTGGGAAAACTTTTTTTCTCTAAGGGCTAGAACTCCAAATCTCGGATATGTCGTACACGGGGCCCCGGGAAATGTGTGTAAACATTTTAGCATCCCTAGCTATCTCGAAAAGGTCGGCAAAGGGGCGTGACCTCCAACAGTACAGTAAATGTACGTAAGACAGAGGTTAGTTTCTAGTCCCCATTTTTTGTGGGATGGAGGTGTACATTTGTGGCTAAAGGTGTGTAGACACAGCTGGCCTGTGGCCACGTTTTTGAAGTCGGGGGTCAAAAGGTCAAAAGGAGCCGGCACCACGCCGCTTATGAGATAACAAAAAGTTAATGTGTGTTTCTCTCATAACTTTTTGTCATTATTAAAGAGAGGCCTGATTCTCAGATATGCATGTTGGATGGCTATGGGTGTAGGTCTGGGAAGAACTTCAGGCCAAAATCTTGCAAGCGAGCCGCTGGGTGCAGGTGCAACGAGATGGAGCACTTGCTGAGCCTGGACTTTCATAATCTTCGCTCTGTGAATGTAAAGGATGTTTGGTCGGATGTTACGACGAAGAATCATAATGTGAATGGGAATATTCTATAAATCTCTTGATATCATCTTTCGTCTCATCACTTCTGCTGCAGCCACTTAAAGTCTCACTCCGAGAACCTTAAAATATGAATCAATCCATTAGAAGTATGAAAATATCTTCCCGGTGGTGCAACAGAGCAAACAAGGTGTCCTTTGACATCTACGTTTCGAGACGATTGCAACAGTGCCACACATGATCATATTTGAATATGTTTCGGGGTAGTAATTAGCTGTCGATTTTGGAGGCCTTTATCAATAATGACCAGCTATAGATTTGCTTCCCGGTGGAGATTTTTGACAAATTACATGTTAATTAGCATCTACACGTTAAGCTGAGTCCAATGAGATCAAGCTCGGCCTCTTGCTACACCGAGATCATGTCCTAGACCTAGGTGTACCATGTAAAATACATGTTACCATTAGCTAGAGTGTCGTTCTTGGTGTCATTGGACTCAGCTCAACGTGTAGATGCTAAATAACATGTCATTTTTCACAAATTTCTATCGGGAAGCAAATCAATAGCTGCTCATTATTGATTAAGGCCTCCAATTTCGACAGCTAATTACTACCATTAAACATGTTCGAATATCCTCATGTGTGGCATCGTTGTAATCGCCTGGAAGCGTAGATGTTGAAGGACACCTTGTTTGCCCCGTCACACCTCCGGGAAGATATTTACATGCTTCTGATTGACTAATGAATTGATTCAGCTATTCCCCCAGAAGTCTGGGGTCAAAAGGTCAAAAGGAGCCGGCACCACGCCGCTTATGAGACAAAAGTTAATGTGTATTTCTCTCATAACTTTTTGTCATTATTAAAGAGAGGCCTGATTCTCAGATATGCAGGTTGGATGGCTACGGTGTAGGTCTGGGAAGAACTTCAGGCCAAAATCTTGCAAGCGAGCCGCTGGGTGCAGGTGCAACGAGATGGAGCACTTGCTGAGTCATTTCCTGTAGGGCTGGAGCCACAGGTTGAAGCGTACACACACACACACACACACACACACACACACACACACACACACACACACACACACACACACACACACACACACACACACAATGCATTTCGCTGCTAAAACAACAACTTGGGCTGCTTCTAGGACAGGGGGTCCTTTGAGACCCCCTTTGATCTATAAGAGACCTCAAAGTACAGCTTACTTAAATGTTGTCGACCTGCAGTCACCTATTGCATCACTTCCTTTCGGGCTTCGGCCTCCTAATTGATCATTGTAGTATAATTGAATGCCCTCCTTCATATATATGATACCTCCACCACTGGGACGTGGCAACAATTCTCCAAATCCATATGGGGAGGGGGGGGGGGGGGGGTGATGCTTGTGGACAGTAGGGTTGTACACTAGACATAAATAGGAAGCAAACTCAGGAGAAGGAATGACCTCTCGCAAATATATATTTAATAAATTGTTTCAAATAACCCTGCCTCGTTAAATCATTGAGCTTGGTGTTTTGCTTTCAAAAATAGGTTATAGAAGAAGTCTAAACTGCAGAAAATAAAAACAACCAAGCTGCCTTTTAAGGATACCTTGGAATATCTGTCTATTTTTTAACCATCGGACCCTATTTTACGACAAAAACAACACAATGGACGGCAGCTCCTTTGCCGCGTGGTTTTTAGAGCCATGTAAGGATTAGAGGGGCGGGTCGATAGCAACCACCATAGCAACCATGACGGTCAAGTGACTGGATGCAACCCCGTTGAAAAAAATAGAATACCACCCTACACACTGAGGAGAATAATGATATTTAAATTATTATGACCATGAAGTCTTTATTTGCATGGGTTTACATTTCGTTCTGTGTAGCATGGAAAAATCGGAGAAACACTCCCATTCAGAATGCATTGGTTTACATTTCGTTCTTTGGAGCACAGTTATTTTTATTTATTTATTTATTTTCAGTTTTTGTGGAGGTGCTTCAAAGATACTAATTTTTCTGCAATAATCCAAAATCCAATGGAAAAACCCGTTGGCTTTTTGTCAAGGGAAACCCAGGTCGACGCTCACTTCCTGGTTGGCCAACATACGTCATCCCTCCACCACTATATACTGTAAAAACACATGTTCAAGTTGAATGATAATGCATGAATCTATTCATGCTATTCATGACAATTATTTTGGCCATGGTGGATCCAGATCTGTTCCAGAGCATTTCTGCACCTCGGGCAACAGCGCAGGGTTGCCAGGTCCTGCCTGCAAAAATCGTCCTGCCCACATACCGTTCCAAATCCACCCAAAATGTCCTAGAAGCAGCCCAAGTTGTTGTTTTAGCAGCGAAATGCATTGTGTGTGTGTGTGTGTGTGTGTGTGTGTGTGTGTGTGTGTGTGTGTGTGTGTGTGTGTGTGTGTGTGTGTGTGTGTGTGTGTGTGTGTGTGTGTGTGTGCGCTAACACGCTATTTCATGTTGAAATGCGACTGGGTTGGCTCTCAGATAAACGTGTTTCACGTCACAGGGTTTGGGAGGAAGGGGCGGGCCTTCTGAGAGGGGGTTCCGGGGGTTTCCCTCCTGGCGGGAGTTTTGGTTGTTGTAGTTTTCCGGTGGAGCTGTGCCTGCCTGTCCGATTGTGGAATCCAATAAACCTGCTATCAAGCTTACTTCGCTCAATACCTCGCCTGTGGTTATTACAATATCATTAAAAGTTACATAAAGTAATGGTTTAATAACACAAACACAGGAAACACGTGAGCTGCGAGTAGCGAAAGCAGCGTCCCTCGCAACCTGACGTCGTTGAAACATGCGAGCGAGCCGATTAAATCTTCCTAATAACTATAAAACTAAAGATCAGACACAATCACTGACTGAAGATTATGCAAGTAAAAAGTATATTTCTCGCTAGAAATGTTATTAGAAACACGTTTAACGGTGAATCGATCCTAAAATATTGCATTTCCCATTCAGATAATAAAGATTAATAAAGATCATACACATTCACTGAGTGAAGATTATGCAAGGAAAATGTACATTTCTCGCTAGAAATGTCATTAGAAACACGTTTAATGGTGTATCTGTCCTAAAATATTGCATTTCCCATTCAGATAATAACGATTAATATGGCTACGTAACAATTTCACCAAATGCCCTGTTGGTCATATAGGCATACCTCCCGCGACCTGTAGAGGCGCTTGATACGCTCCGGTGGGTCGTAATCCGTGGCAGTACAAACGACCTATACGGTCGTAAAATTTTGCGGACTTGTTGATTTTTTTCCCAGATGTCACCAGAGGGGCTCCGTAAGCGGGCAACCGTTAGTGTCAACCCCTAGTAGAGTAGCATTCACTGGTAGACAGGCAGGCCTCTTGATTGTTTATTATGATTTAATGAAGTGTTCCTATGTGACGCTGATGGGCCCTGGTTGCTGCTAAATGCTTGTTGAAAGTGCATTGTGCACTTTTTGTATGTAGCTACAAAATGAGGGTGGATATCACTTTATAGTTTATAGGCATTATGTACTAATGAGAATCATTGACAAATCACAGTCCCCTTTTACCACCACAGGACGCACCTCACTAGTATCAGAGCAACAGCTGTGGGGTGTTCATGCTGATGGTGAGATGCATTATTTTCAGAAATGATGACTGATGACTAGTTTGCAAAACAACTCATTTGTATGTTAATTTCAGTACGAAATGTATTCTACCCTCCAAAAGCAATATGATATCAGTGAGGTGAGTTCTTTCAAATCTCAATCAGATGTGTAGCATGAAATATAAGGCTTTTAATAATTTAGTCATCCTATCTGGAGGCTACAATTAACATGCATCAATAGGTCATATACCTTACTTTGTCTTCAGGTACTGCACTTACGGGGGGAGATGGCTACATCTTCACAATAATTTACACTGCCATAGTACACTGCTAAACAGTACTGTAACATGGATTTGTATCAGGCTATGAAGTCATTTAAAGCATAACTTTACTTTTCAGGGGGACATGCTCTCTATCAGGAGGTGGTGGTGTGAGACCTCTGTTGGAGACCTTTATGCTTGAAAGGTTTATATACTGTGTCCATGTTGCTATTTACTTACTGTTATTTTGGTGCTCATGAAGAGCGTAGCAAATACACTTGTCTCTCTGTCTCTAGCCCTGCAGAACTAGCTGGCTCCTTCTCACCCTCTCCATCTCCCCATCTCAGTCACACCTTCCAATCACTAAGCAGTGAAAGGTATTACATACTATGTCCGTACTTTTCTATTTTCTCTTGCTCTTTCTCAGACTTTTGATCGATCAGTGATTGCCTTTTTGTTTAATGGTGTGGGTGGTGTTGGTCTGGGCTTGTGTGATTGAATTGAAGGTTGATTATAATCCCTGTTTCTCTCCCTCTCTCTCTCCTTCACTCTTTTTCGGCTCTCTCACTCTCTCTAGCCCTGCAGGACTAGCTGGCACACCAAGCTCACCCTCTCCATCTCCCCATGTCAGCCACACGCTCCAATCTGGCACAACAGAGGACAGGCCATTCTTACCACCCGAAGTCCTTCAGCAAATTGTACAAGAGACGCTGAGACTGGACATGGCGATGCTTGGCGTGTTCAACAGGGTTTCAAACACATTCCGAGAACTAATCAAGCCTCTCCACCCTTCCATATATATAAATGACAGTTTGGCAGGGGACCTTAAGCTTAATAAAGACAACTCATATGCATAACGGTTAGAAAGATTTACAACAATGCAGGCTGTGGCAGTGGCCTTGCGCTACGCCTCAAAGGCTTCTCAAAATAGAAGAATTGGCCAAGCGCACGCCTGGTACTGAGGCACGTTGCATATGGCAGGTATGTCATAAAAGATGTCTGCCTAGCATAATGTTCTTTTATTACTCTTTCGTTTTATTTGGGACGTCTTGTTTGGCAATCCCTTTCATTTGTAAATGTACTTACTACTGTAGTAAATGTATCTGCTCAGAAATGCTGGTATTTTAATACTCCTTTCTTTTTTGTTTTTGTGACAAATGCTATACGATGTATAACATACATTTGTGCCTACGATGTATGTTGTAAGGTTAATTGTTACAGAGCAATTACTGTATTTTGTCTTTATTGAAAACATTCAGTGGGAAAAGTAAGTGAACACTTGGAGTCAAATAGTCTACTGTTTGAGCCTTCATAGTGTCTGCCTGGTAACTGGATTTGAACTGCATAATGTCCCAAGTGTTATTTTAATCTATTCATTATTTAATTTGGGCATATTCTTAAACAACTGTGTATCAAACATCTCACTTATACCTAATACCCTACCTATACTAACCCAGAAGATAATGAACATGTAGGCATACTGCACAACCCAAACATTCTCATTAGATTTAGCAATCATGGAGCCTCCCTGAAATTATCGTGTTGTAATATCAAGTTTGATGCAAAGTTTGGGCCGAGATCCGACACATAAATGTAAGCCAACATTCTGTAGGCTTAGCTGGCTAACGTACCCGTATTACGAGATCGAAGAAGAAAGGGGGCGCTAACGTCAGTTCTATGCTGCCCATACTACTAGATCGACGAAGAAGAAGGGGGCGTTCCAGGTTCCAGCCTGCGTAAACGAGAACGCCCACCACACGAGAACGCCGGGGGGGCGTTCTAGTCTGCGTAAACGAGAACGCCCACCACTCGGGAACGCCCATTTATGTCTGCAGTCGGATGATATTGAAGCGCAGTGCACCGTCCACTGCGCGTAACTGCGCATTTGCCATTACCTCAGAGATCAGCAAGATGGCGACTTTGAGTACTGCTACCTCTGTTTCCCTGTGAGTTCAGCTAGCCCCAAATTCAGTTAAGTCTTTGCTTATGAATCCCTTCGAAAGAAGAACATTTGCAGGAAAATTGCAAGTAAAAGAACTCAGGGCAGAAAAGCCAGAAGTGAACATAACCCAACAAGCAAGAGAAAAGGATAGAGCCTACAAGAGAAGTTTTTCCAGAGTTTGGTTCAGGCTTGGCTAACTAGCTGTGGGTATGCCAATGCAATTTTGCTTTCCTTGTATACTTTTTAAAATAAGTGCGTGTGATAGTTTGTGGACACAGACAGGGTTGACAGACCTGAAACATCTGCCAGAACGGATAAAAAAAACACAAGCGAGCAAGAGTGCATATGAACAACTATGTGAAGCTAGCCATGCTAGAGGTAAGCAACTTCTATTTATTCCACTAGCCTATATGTATTTCCCTTGAGATGGACACTGGTTGCAGACCCTCACAACCTCCCCCCACCCCTTTCAAGTGTACTGTATATAGTTCTCTGCAAACCTATGGTGGGACCAGGCCTTCATTGTGCATATTGTATATGGTCCTCTGCAAACCTATTCAGTGTAAATACTGTATATAGGTCTCTGCAAACCTATGGTTGCTTCAGGCCTTCAGTGTTCATATTGTATATAGTCCTTTGCAAACCTATTCAGTGTACATACTGTATATAGTCCTCTGCAAACCTATGGTGGCATCAGGCCTTCAGTGTGCATACTGTACTGTATGTAGTCCTCTGCAAACCTATGTTGGTATCATGCCTTAAGTGTGTCTTCAACAACCACACACTTTACATGAATTTTGTGGAATTCATATTTCATTGTATTTGTCTAAATGCTTACTAATGCAGACTGTAGATATATTTATGAGTGACGTTTACCAACACAATGGCTTGGCCGTAACACCCTCACCCATTATCTCTATCTCTCTCTCTCACTCACACACAGAGAGAGAGAGAATGTTACATTGTGTGTAATTCAAAGTTATTGTTGATGTATCTGCACTAGGGCTGTGAATCTTTGGCTTCAGACGATTCGATTCGATTAACGATTCAGTAGTTGGCGATTCGATTCAAGGACAATTATTATTTTTTGGAACGATTCGATTCGATTCTGTAAACCACGATTCGATTCAGTAACTTTGAACCAAAATTCTATATCCGTGAAATAAACATGCAATAATGTGACACCCTGTCATGGGTAGATGTGTTGGTGCGTCTTGAACTAGGTGGAAAATCACTCAGGAGCCGACGAGAAGTTTGGAAAAAGATGGGATCTTTTATTTTCCCAATTTAAGGCCCATAAGGCAATAGAAATAAAACGAAAATCAACAAAAAGAAAAATACTTTTCACTAAACTGAATGGGCTTGAGAGTTACAAAAACATCAATTCGAACTTAAGCATACTGGACCTTTATATTATTGCTAGATTGCGAAGCCAAAATATACAAAAACTGCAATAAACATAATTACAAAAACTCGGGGTCACTTCCGGTTTACCCGGAAGTTATGACGTTAATTTAAACGCCGTTGACGCGGCACACATTCCCTATTACAAAGTCTAGACGAGACGCTGGTAAGACGAACATTTATGCTGTGTTAACATGTAACTTTTAAACTAAATAAACTAACCTGGAATTTGACAACGACATACTTGTTTGAATGGTTATTGCAACAGAACAGGTGACGTTAATTGTAAATGGTATTAAACAGAACGTTGTAATGATGGTACTTGCAAGATTGTATTAAACTGCCGTAGCGCGCATGATAAATGACATGGTTGTGATAAATTATTTTAAAACAGTATGAAGGTAACGGAATACATAGTCAAACAAGACAAACACACACAGGCAACATTGACGGAAGCTATGCGCCCCGTCACACACCCCTTTTTGTCAATTTTACCATTATTCTTTGCGAAGCCAAAATGCTTCAACACTTTGGATTTCAAGTTTGCTGGTGCATTACCAATCTCGCTGCCGCTCTCTGCCATGTTTGAAATGCACCAGTAGAGGGTGAGGGAGAAAAAAAACTCTCGTGGGACTTCCTGGCAAGCTGACTAGCTGATGACAGAGTTACGGATTACCGAGCTGCACTTCACAAAATAAACGTGTAAACTAAGTCATAAAACATTAATCATAATCGATTCATACGATTTAAAGCATTTATATCGATTATTGGTGAAGCCAAAGCGATTCATTCTATTTATTTATTTTAGCAGATCGATGTAGTTGTATCGGTATGACTGACAATCGATTCATCGATGCATCGCATGAATCGTTACACCCCTAATCTGCACTCTTAATGTTGCTGATTTCTACAAGGCAAAAAAATAACTTAAAACTAAGTTCCCTGGCCCCATTCGTCTTTGTAAGTAAATGTTCTACTATTTTTTTACTATTTTGTCAGAATGCCTCGTTTGTTTGTGAAAATCACAAAAAAATCTTGTGGGGGACGATGCCCCCACACCCCCCTACAGAGGTTTGGAATGCAAACGTTCATCCCCCCTCAAATAAATTCCACCAGCCGCCGCTGAGTGGACCCATACCAGCAGTTGACAGAGGAGTAAACAGATTCAGTCGTCTACTTGTACTGAATGCATGTCTTTCCAGAGTCTGCAATGAAAGAGGGAGGGGCTTTATTGACAATTTAAACTTATTTTGGGGGCGCAAATATCTTTTCAGAGCAGATGGCCTACACCCAAACAGGTTAGGCTTAAAACTGTTAAGGGACAATCTTCTCTTCTCGCTTTCCCACAAATCTCCATGGTCTGATGCACAGGCCACAGTCAGAGCACAGGTTGAGAAGAAGCAAGACTACAGCCCCCCCCACACATCTACTCTGCAACTATCTGACACACAGATAGCAGACAGCCCACAGACCTTGAAGAGGGACAACAGCCCGCCCGATGCCATCAACACTGTGCCTTCCCCCATCGCTGATGCTGGCTTGGCGAGGAACGGCCACCCCCCTCCTCTGCATTACCCCATCGACGATGACCTCCAGCCTCATCTCTCCCATAGCCACAACAACAACTCCAGCCCCAATGTCTCCTCCCTTTGCGATTTTCCAGCTGAATTTAAGAAACTGGAATATGTTGGCATCAAACTTGCATCTGTGAAACTGATAGCATCGCCACGTCATGGCCACAGGCAACCTGGTCTCACAGGAATCCGTGAAATGACTACGGACGCTTAACTCGAAATCCGTGGCCACATCACGGAAACACGCCGATTTCCGTGATGTGGCCACGGAATTCGCTCCAATGCAAATTAATGACACTGATGTTCCGTGGCTCACACACGGATCCCCGTTTCAACGAGTGAGTCGACCACGGGCACTTAACTAAAAACCTGTGGTGGTCTCACTGAAACACTTGAATTGTCCTTGAGGTGTCCACGGAAGTTGCTCCAATGCAAGTAAATGACACTGATATTCCGTGGCACACACACAGATTCCCGTTTCAATCTGTGTGTGTGCCACAGTTGACTAAGGCGGGGGCTTAACTCAAAATCCGTGGTGGTCTGATGGAATCACTTAAATTGTCTGTGATGTGGCCACGGAATTTGCTCCAATGCAAGTAAATGACACTGTTATTCCGTGGCTCACACACGGATCACCGTTTCAATGAGCGAGTCGACCACGGGCGCTTAACCCAAATTCCGTGGTGGTCTCACAGAATCACTTAAATTGTCCGTGATGTGGCCACGGAGTTTGCTCCAATGCAAGTAAATGACACTGTTATTCTGTGGCTCAACTGAACTGTACCAAACCACCCTTCAGAACAGGTTTCAAGCCCTGCAAGATCTCCAACAATCAGTGGAAGAGTACTGGAACAGCCTGAAAAACATATGGAAGGAAACATGCCGAGAAGTGGTGGGGAAAAAGACAACAAAACACAAACCCTGGTTGTCAACAGAAACACTGAAAAGAATAGAAGTGAGGAGGGCAAAAAAGGAAACACTAAACAAATGCAAAACCCGAGCAAGAAAGGCAGCAGCCCACAAAGACTACGAGTTAGCAAACAAGGAGGTGAAGAAAAGCGCTAAATGTGATAAACAGAATTACATCGAGGCCTTGGCACAAGAAGCACAGGAAGCTGCTGGAAAAAACAACCTCAAGGACCTATACATGACCACCAAGAAACTGGCCGGAAAGTTCAGACAAACAAACAGACAAATCCGTGATAAACAGGGACGACTCCTTACCACCAAGGAAGAACAACACCAAAGATGGACAGAGCATTTCAGGGAGCTGCTCAATAGACCACCCCCTGTCCAAGAAATAGAGATTCCACCAGCAGCACATATGCTTAACATCAACTGTGCCCCCCCAACAAGATCTGAGGTAATGAAGGCCATTAAGGCACTACGACGTGGCAAAGCAGCAGGGCCAGATGACATCCCAGCGGAGGCACTACATGCTGATGTTGAAACCTCAACCACCATGCTATACCAGCTGATCAAGGAAATATGGGAGGATGAGGAAAATATACCAGCAGACTGGAAGGGTGGGCTTATTGCAATCATTCCTAAGAAAGGAGACCTCAGGGATTGCAATAACTACCGAGGAATCATGTTGCTATCAACACCAGGCAAAGTGCTCAACCGCATCATTTTAGAGAGACTGCGAAAGGGGGTTGACGATGAGCTGAGAGAGAACCAAGCTGGTTTCAGAAATGGAAGATCATGCAGTGACCAAATTGCTACCCTCAGGATCATCATTGAACAATCCATAGAATGGAACACTCCTGTTTACGTCAATTTCATTGTTTTTGAAAAAGCATTTGACAGTGTAGACCGAAAGCGGCTATGGAATTTAATGGCACACTACGGAATCCCCCCCAAATACATAAACATCATCAAGAACACATACCAGGACATGCAATGCCAAATGCTCCACCAGGGACAGGCACAAGAAACATTCACAGTGCTCACCGGGGTGAAACAGGGCTGCCTGCTTTCCCCTTTCCTTTTCCTCTTGTGCATTGACTGGACCATGAAGCAAACTACCCACAATAAAAATACTGGCATCCAATGGAGTCTGTCAGAACAGCTAGAGGACCTCGACTTTGCAGATGACATTGCACTACTCTCACATAGCCACCAGCAGATGCGAGAGAAATCCCAACTGCTAGAAACAACAGCAGCAGGACTGGGGCTTAAAATAAACGGAGCAAAAACCAAAATAATGCGGATAAACAACAAAAGCATGAGTCCTATAAACATCGGGGACCAAACACTGGAAGAGGTCATCAAATTCACATATCTGGGAAGTGTGATAGCTGTGAACGGTGGGACAGAGGAAGATGTGAAGTCAAGAATAGGGAAAGCAAGAACAACATTCAACATATTAAATAATATCTGGAAAACTAAAAACATCTCACTCGATACTAAGTTCAAAATCCTCAACTCCAACGTCAAATCTGTACTGCTGTATGGATCAGAAACCTGGAAGACCACCAATACCATCACCAATAAACTGCAGACTTTCATCAACCACTTCCTTAGACGGAACCATCCAAGCTGTGTACAGTAAGGATGGGACTCTGTTGACCTCAACTGAGGAGGTCTTCGGACGTTGGAAGGAACACTTTGAGGAACTCCTGAATCCGAATAACACGCCCTCTATGTTGGAGGCAGAGCTCGAGGTTGATGGTGTTTCGTCGTCAATTTCCCTGGTGGAGGTCACTGAGGTAGTCAAACATCTCCGCAGTGGCAAAGCCCCAGGGATTGATGAGATCCAGCCAGAAATGCTAAAGGCTCTGGGTGTTGAGGGGCTGTCATGGTTGACACGCCTATTCAACATCGCGTGGGAGTCGGGTACAGTGCCAAAGGAGTGGCAAACCGGGGTGGTGGTTCCCCTGTTCAAAAAGGGGGACCAGAGAGTGTGTGCCAATTACCGGGGTATCACACTTCTCAGCCTCCCTGGTAAAGTCTACTCCAAGGTGCTGGAAAGGAGGGTTCGGCCGATCGTCGAACCTCAGATTGAAGAGGAACAATGCGGTTTTCGCCCCGGACGTGGAACTACGGACCAGCTCTTCACTCTCGCAAGGATCCTGGAGGGGGCCTGGGAGTATGCCCATCCAGTCTACATGTGTTTTGTGGATCTGGAGAAGGCGTATGACCGGGTCCCCCGGGAGAAACTGTGGGAGGTGCTGCGGGAGTATGGGGTAAGGGGGTCTATCCTCAGGGCCATCCAATCTTTGTACTCCCAAAGCGAGAGCTGTGTTCGTGTTCTCGGCAGCCAGTCAGTTTCGTTCTCAGTGGGTGCTGGTCTCCGCCAGGGCTGCGCCTTGTCACCAATCCTGTTTGTGATATACATGGACAGGATATCGAGGCGTAGTCGTGGTGGGGAGGGGTTGCAGTTCGGTGGTCTGAGGATCTCGTCACTGCTTTTTGCAGATGATGTGGTCCTCATTGGATCATCGGCCTGTGACCTTCAGCACTCACTGGATCGGCTGGCGGCCGAGTGTGAAGCGGCTGGGATGAGGATCAGCACCGCTAAATCTGAGGCCATGACTCTTAGCAGGAAACCGGTGGATTGCTCACTCCGGGTAGGAAATGAGTCCTTAGCCCAAGTGAAGGAGTTCAAGTACCTCGGGGTCTTGTTCGCGAGTGAGGGTACTATGGAGCGTGAGATTGGCCGGAGAATCGGAGCAGCGGGGGCGGTATTGCGTTCGCTTTACCGCACCGTTGTAACGAAAAGAGAGCTGAGCCGCAAGGCAAAGCTCTCGATCTACCGGTCGATCTTCGTTCCTATCCTCACCTATGGTCATGAGGGCTGGGTGATGACCGAAAGGACGAGATCGCGGGTACAAGCGGCCGAGATGAGATTTCTCAGAAGGGTGGCTGGCGTCTCCCTTAGGGATAGGGTGAGAAGCTCAGCCATCCGTGAGGAACTCGGATTAGAGCCGCTGCTCCTTTACTTAGAAAGGAGTCAGCTGAGGTGGTTCGGGCATCTGGTAAGGATGCCCACTGGGCGCCTTCCTTGGGAGGTGTTTCAGGCACGTCCAGTGGGGAGGAGACCTCGGGGAAGACCCAGGACTAGGTGGAGAGATTATATCTCAACACTGGCCTGGGAACGCCTCGGGATCCCCCCGTCAGAGCTGGTCAATGTGGCCTGGGAAAGGGAAGTCTGGGGCCCCCTGAGGATGAGGATGAGGCACCACTTCGCCGCATAGAGGGAAGAAGTAGAAGGCGCACGAGCACTCTGAATAGTGTTGATAACCGTCTCAGGCAAACCTTTGCCCTGCAGGATCAACCTCTCAGGTGCCAAACCAACAGCCGTCCCGAGACATCGGGCGGGTGGTGCACCGTCCCGTGGGCCTGTGAAAGCGCATCCGGCCTGAACGGTACTGGCCAAGGCGCCGACCGCGAGAGCGCGGCCAGCTCTGGAAACCACAGAGCTGAACGGTTCTCCGGGGCCACTAATATCAGGGACAGTCTCTCCTGTCTGACCCGTTCCAGAAGAGGAAGGATCAGCTGGAGCGGGGGAAACGCATACAAGAGAGCCCGCGGCCAAGGTGTGTGTGCCAACGCATCTACCCCCAACGGTGGGAGATCCCGAGGGCTGAGGGAGAACCACCACCTGCAGTGCGTGTTCACTCTGGACGCGAAGAGGTCCACCTGCGCTGTCCCGAACCTCTGCCAGATCAATCTGACAATGTCGGGATGTAACCGCCACTCGTCTCGGTGGGGACAGCCTCGAGACATGAGGTCCGCCCCAAAGTTCTGGGCGCCCGCGATATGCAGGGCTCTCAGACTGAGGAGATACTGATGAGCCCAAAGCCAGAGCTCGACCGCCTTTCGGTGGAGAGCAGGGGAGCGGACTCCCCCCTGTCTGTTGATGTACGCCGCCGCCGACACGCTGTCTGTCCTGATCAGAACGTGGCGGCCGAGCACCAGGTGAAAGAAATGCAACAGCACTTTCCTCACAGCGTCGAGCTCCAACACATTTATGTGTTCTGTAGGGGGCGTGCGCCACTCGTCTCCGACCGAGTGAGAGAGGCACGTTCCTCCCCAACCCGTCAACGAGGCGTCTGTGAAGACCACTACGTAGGACGCCACCCTGCCCAGGGGAACACCCCTGAGAAGGGCGGAGGGTCCTTTCCAATATTCCAGGTCTGGCGACACCGAACGGGGAACGAGGAGCACCCTGAGCTTGTGTCGCCTGGGGTCCAACCGTTGACGAGCAAACCACCGCTGGAGTCTGCGCATAAAAAGCAGACCCAGGGGGACCACGGGGTGGGCAGCTGCCATCAGCCCTAACAGGCGCATGGTGGACGGGGTCACGTTTCTGCGAACGTGAAAACGGGAGAGCGCCGACAGGATGGCGTCTCGCCGAGGAGGCGAAAGCATCGCAGTCATGGTGGCTGAGTCTAGGCAAAGCCCCAAGTAGACTGTCTGCCGGCTGGGGAGCGGTGAGCTCTTCTCCCAGTTGATGGCAAAACCCAGGAAGGAGAGATGGTTTATCACCAACATGGTGTCCCTTCTCGCGGTCTCTTCTGAGTTGCTCAGAATAAGCAGGTCGTCTAGGTAGAAGAGAATCCTCTTTCCCTGACGCCTGAGCGGTTCCAACGCCGTCTCCACACACTTCGAGAAGGTGCGCGGAGCCAGGGAATAGCCGAACGGCAGACACTGGTACTCGTACGCCATCCCCATAAAGGCAAAGCGGAGAAACTTCCTGTGCGCCTGCCGAACGTGGGGGTACGTGGAAGTAAGCATCCTTGAGATCCAGGGATGTGAACCAATCGCACTCTCTCACACACCGGAACAACGCTCCGACAGTTAGCATTCTGAACTTCCTCGTGGCAACGAATCTGTTGAACCAGCGAAGATCCAGAATAGGTCTCTTTTCCCCTGACTTCTTGGAAACCAGGAAGTAGTGGGAAAAAAAACCCTAGGTGAGACTCGTAGGGGGGAACGACAGTGATGGCCCCCTTTACCAAGAGACGTGCCACCTCTGCTGCTAAAGCCGTGCTCGCAGCCGGGTCCCGTAGCGTGGTCTCCACCAACCCCATAAAGGGTGGGGGACGACGCTTGAACTGTATGGGATGGCCCCATCTCAACGTGGTGTCCAACCACGATGGCAGAACGCACCGCTCTTGCCAACACGCATAGCGGTCGGAGAGAGGGCGAGCCGACAGCTGAGGAAGACCGTCCAGGAATAACCCGTATTCCTCTGCCCCTACCGCCTCCACACTGCGTGTGAACCAAGGGGGGCTTCCCATGAAAGGGAGGATGCTCAGCGAGCGTAGGAGACGTAACAGAACTAGCCGCTGTAAAAACAACGAGCTGTCTAGACGTCGCGCTCGTGCCCGCTGAACAGGGAGCGAGCCGTCCGACCGCCACCCTACAGCCACCGGGCTGAGGGGGGGAAAGAGGCAAAGTGGAGGAGCGCACCACAAGCGTAGGACGCAGGTGGCCTGAGGAATATCGCTCTTTAGGTACCATGTACTGCCGTTCGGCCGAACGGTCTTTACTTTTTTCTTTAATAGGGAAAGAAAAGGTAGGAGCAAGCGTCCGGAACTTCCCGGTCCGTGGCGCTGCTGCTCTCCCTGTGCGCGGCAGCTGCGGCTGTGGCTGCTGCTGCACCGGGGCTAGAATCGGAGGCGGCCCCCTGGAACGCTGGGACCGGCCTAGACCCCGCTTCCTCCCAGCCTGTTGGCGGGAGGAGCCCGTGAGAATCGCCCCGAACCGGGAACGATTCTCACGGACTGACTGCTGGTCAGCACCTCGGAGAACCTGGGACCAAATAGGCCATCAGGCGCTAGTGGACCCTGGACGAGGCTGGCCCGCTCTCGTTCCGGCACCGCAGTGTGGGAGAGCCATATGACCCTTTGAATCATGGTAGCCCATGCCATATGCCGGCCGGCCGAAACGGCTATCGGCTGGCATAGCTGGAGGATGGCGCTGGAAAAGCGGGAAACCGCCAGCCATCTCGCGGCTTCCTCCGGCCCGTAGGCCTCCCTGTCAGCCGACAAGGAGACCATGGCAGAGGAGAGCAGGGCGATGTTGTTGACCGCCGCCGCGGATTGAGAGGCACAAACAAACACCCTGTCCGTTAGGCCGACAATCTGCTTCTGGAGGCGGTCGGGGGGCAGCGGCTTTTCGTAAGGGAGCCATCCGGCGCCCGGACAGAGAAGCGCTGCCAGGGGAGGCTGAGTATCGGCCCACCCCTCCACGTTGGTGAAATCCGTGTAGGATCTTACCGGAGCCTTCAGGGTCGATGGGGTCCTCACCTGCAGCAATAAACAAGTGCTGCAAAGGCGGGAACAAGGGGCACTGGGTAACCCGCCGGGAAAAAGATGGGGTGCAAAAGCACTCGCCCTGCATATCGTCAGATACGGGGGCAAGAGGCGGGGCCGGCATGGGAATCCCTTTGATGGCCGCCGCCTCACACATGGTCATCCGGCGCGGACCCTCGTGTTGTATGACGGTGGCGGTTGTAACCCGAGAGCGGGAAAAACCGGACGCCGAGTCGCCGAAGACGTTGTCCAGGGAGGCGTCGATGATGCCATCGTCGACGAAAGGGCCGGCCCTGAACAGGTCGATGGCGTCAGCCAGTTCCACCGCAGGGGAAAAGAAGAGATGCTCGGAGAGGATCCCCTCTTCAGGCAGCTCCCGGCAGGCGACACAGGAGACGGGGGCCGCCATAGCAGCCGCGGCGTGGTCGGCGCCGATGCACCGAAAGCACGCCAAGTGCCCGTCACCCGGTGCCAGGGAGGCGGGACAGGAGGCGCATAGGAGTCCTGAAAAGGACCTAGCTCCAGGAGCACTCTCAGGTGGCCCTGAAAAGGGCCGTTTGTCCGCGGCCTCGCCCGAGCCGCTGCCATCGGCTTGGGAGATCCGTGTTGAAGTTCTCATTTTCTTAATAGTAGTTCTCAATTTCTCTCTGATAAGCACAAGTGCTGAAAGAAAAGGGAGGATGAGCGATGGTATACACCGTGTTATATAGACACGATACCGTGGGAAATGTGGGCGGTACCCACGCTGATAGGTGCATAGTTTGAATTTTCAGCGCGCGCAAGCGCGCGCACGGGACAAGTCCATAAGGCGAAGCCTAGACGGCGTAGCCTACATGAAATAGAACTGTGATCCATAGTACCACGATATATGGATATCCCAACCCGGTATCACGCGATTGCGTGCTCATGCGCACAAACGTTAATCTATTGAAGCGTGTTCCAGAGTACGATGGTCCGACTTTTTGCGTGTTACACAGAACGAAATGTAAACCAATGCTTTCTGAATGGGAGTGTTGTCAGACAATGAACGTGCTCCACAAAACGGTACGAGAGAAAGAGAGAGAGGGAAGGACAGAGAGAGAGAGAGAGAGCGAGAGAGAGGCTTCAGAAAGGGTGTGCGCAGATAGTAAAGTGCACCCTAGTTATGTTTATGCCAAAACCACAAATGCTATATGTATCTATATATATATTGCCTAATTATATAATTAGGCTATAATTATATTATTTAGCGTGTAATGAGACAATCTATAGCCAAATTGTCGAAGATGCCCGAGAATCTCCGGGGATATCAGCATGGGAAATCGGCGAATCAGACCCATGAACCTATAAAGAAAGACGTCATCTCAACTGGAGAGAACGTTTGCGGTGCTGGTTTGTGTCACGTAAGTACAGTGCCCAGACAGCAAAAGAGCGTTGGATCAACCTTCGCATTTTCAACCAAAACATGTTGAATCAGCGTTGAGACTGGGCGTCGATTCAACGTCAGTTTGCTCATACTGTCCATCGTCGATTCAACGTTGAATGGGAGGCGAACGACGACGGCGCGTCGATCCCTTTTCAACCTTTATTCAAGTAGTGATTATGGTCGAATTTAGGTCGATTCAACGGCAGTTTGCTCATACTGTTCCAGGTCGATTCAAGGTTGAATGGAAGGCGACCGACGACGGCGCGTCAACCCCTTTTCAACCTTTATTCAACTAGTGATTATGGTCGTATTTTGGTCGATTCAACGGCAGTTTGCTCATACTGTTCCAGGTCGATTCAACGTTGAATGGAAGGCGACCGACGAAGGCGCGTCGATCCCTTTTCAACCTTTATTCAACTAGTGATTATGGTCGAATTTAGGTCAATTCAACGGCAGTTTGCTCATACTGTTCCAGGTCGATTCAAGGTTGAATGGAAGGCGACCGACGACGGCGCGTCAACCCCTTTTCAACCTTTATTCAACTAGTGATTATGGTCGTATTTTGGTCGATTCAACGGCAGTTTGCTCATACTGTTCCAGGTCGATTCAACGTTGAATGGAAGGCGACCGACGAAGGCGCGTCGATCCCTTTTCAACCTTTATTCAACTAGTGATTATGGTAGAATTTTGGTCGATGTTGGTTCTTCACTCACTGATTTATTTAAAGGACATCATGATATGACTCTACAATTAAATGAGGATTTTAAGGCTACTGAATCTCCTTCAAGGCTCTAATGAATATATGAATACACAGAACATAGGCTATTGTTGTCAAACATATTGTAGCGGCGGCCAAGAAACGCACAGTCAGGCTTTATTTAACTGTATGCCTAGTTCTGCGCCCCGTACACCCCTCGACGCAGACTACTTTTATTAAAATCCTCTCACATAGAGCACCCAACAAACAAACATGACAATACAAAGGTGGCGACAATAATGAACAACACAACGTGATAACCGAACACGAACAGCCCAAACCCAATTAACCCTACTTATTCTAACGAATATAATTATTATTTACACACACACATTCATTCATGGTCGAGGATCCTGCGGCGCCTGAAAATAAATAGAGGAATATTAACATAAGCGGTATAGGCTACAAAATGAGTCCAGCAATACGACTGAATGAGGTTTGTTTCGAACTACGCCATGAGTCCGTGACTTGCATTGTATGGAGCCAGTTTCCTGCCATAATTCAAACCTGAAAAAAAAAGTTTCAAAGGCTTGTAAGTCTGGGTTTGAAAACTCAACACCTTGTGAAAAAAGGTTTAGCAACACTGAAAAAAGAGATTATAACCTGAGAAAAATTCAAACAACTGTAAAAATGATTTTGTGTTCTATTTTATCTTCTTCATCATTTTCACCAACACATTTTCAAAGTATTTTTTTTTTTCACAAACAAAGTTCAAACAATATCACCAGCGCATTTGCAGAGTTTCAAATCTGGCACTGTTCCAACAGTGTATTTCATTGTTTCCCGGTTTTGAAACCTTGTAAATGGGATTCTGCAAACAGGTGTTCATACATTGAGAAATACGTTTTGAAAGGTTGAATATTTATTTTTAAAAAACTTGTAAAGGTGTACGTTTACGCCATTGCAATGTATTTTTTCAGAAGTGACTTTTCAGCACTGACTTTTCAGAGATTTGACCACACAGGCGCAAGCTTTGAGTCACGTGAATGTTGGCAGTGTTCTGTCGCGCATTTGTTTTGAAACTCCTGACAGTCAAAGTCTGAAGAAAAAATAACGTTCCTGGACCATTTAGCTCTAAACCTATTGGTTGCTCTCGGCTGACGTACATTCCAATCACATTCTTGTCATCGGCAGAGCACTGTCAATCACGCACAGCCCGGTGAACGTTTCAAAACGAATGCGCGACAGAACGCTGCCAATATTCACGTGATTCAAAGCTTGCGCCTGTGTGGTCAAATCTCTGAAAAGTCAGTTCTGAAAAAATACATTGCAATGGCGTAAACGTACACCTTTACATGTTTTTAAAAATAAATATTCAACCTTTCAAAACTTATTTCTCAATGTATGAACACCTGTTTGCAGAATCCCATTTACAAGGTTTCAAAACCGGGAAACAATGAAATACACTGTTAGAACAGTGCCAGATTTGAAACTCTGCAAATCTGCTGGTGATATTGTTTGAACTTTGAAAACATGTTTGTGAAAAAAATAAAAACTTTGAAAATGTGTTGGTGAAAATGCTTTTAAAGGCTTCCTTGAAGCCTTTCCCTGCCCAGTTGAAGCGACACGCCAGGTTATTTGTTAGGCCACTCTGCAACATCCTTCTTACGGCCTCTTCTGCAGTGTGCCCTCCAATTAGACTGAATGTTAAGATCTGACAAGACATAATAAACCAACAAACAAGTGAAACATTGATAATTATAACATGTATAATTACAATATCTCCCAAAAGTGAATAGGCCTACACCCCTCCCATTTTTGCAAATATTTTATTGTATCTTTTCATAGGATAACCCTTGGCATGAAACTTTATTATAACTTAAACTAGTCATTATATGTATTGTAGAGAACTATAGATTTATTGTCCTCAGAATATGACTAAAAACACATCCATTAACAACTAAACAGCTGGCCACATAACTGAGTACACTTAATTATGAACATAACCATTGCGCCCATAGTGACAATAAATCTATCGTAATCTACAAACTCTACACTGACTTCTTTAAGTTACATCAAAGTTTCATGTCTATGGAGTTATCCCATGAGAAGATACATTAAAACATTTGAAAAAATGGCATAGGGTTTTGTGAGATACTGTATACCAATTTAGGTTAGGTGAACTCCTCACTGTTTCACATAATGAGTAATGTGTTAATTTTGTTTTGAAAGATAATTCCTACAAATACTGAGCGATGTAGTGGATGGCTGGAAAGAAGAGGTATGGTTTTATTAATTTACACTGTTACGTATTTTAGGAACACAAGCTATATTTCCCTCACTTAACCAATAGGGGGTAGGACCAAACATATAAGCCGTAAATACTACACATAGCCACAAGGGAAAGCAGGACATTACTGAAGGCTGACTTTAGCCACAGAGGGCAGCACCACAGACCAGGCGAGGAAAACCGAGGATTACGTCACACCGGTTCTTCTCCAAGTCTTCCGGTCCTCGCTGAGTCCATAAGAAGCCCCCAGCTCGTGGAGGCAGATCAGAACTCTCCCGGCAGCGATTAGACATAGGTGGGTTTATGGCTATGATCAGCTAGGAGAATACTCTCGCACGTGCTTAGAATACATCTTCAATCTCTCTTTGCTTCAGAGTATCAGTTTACCATACCGAAAATACTTTATACAAATAAAGTCTCTTTAAAGCTATCCTTTGGATTCGAATACTTCCTTGAAGAACTACAGCAATTGGAGACCCCGGCGTTCTTGGAAAGTCCCGGACCGAGCCTAGCGACCGCGAGGCCGTCGGGAACAGTGCAAGCTACTCAAAGGCGCCACAAGAAAGGTAAACAGAACCTGTTGTCAATGACTAAACTCTGTATAGTTAGATTAGTAACATTAGGTGAATAGCTTGTACTGCATCCGTCAGGCTGCGGGGACGTGTAATCTCGGACTGGTTTAAATGTATACAGCCGGTTAGATAAACGGCCTCGGATACGCTAACGGATTGAAATTAAATCTAGCTCACGAAGCAAAGAGCTAAGAGTGTGTTTTATATGGGATTGTCGATAGACTGTATCCAATCCTGTCTAGATCTAATGTTCGTACCACATGGGAGACGTATTACCTGTGGTTTTAAGTGTTATATGATGTAAGTTTAAGTTAAGCCGAGACCATCATAAGGTAAAGGTGATAGCTCCGAGTTCAGCCGGGCCACCTAAGGTTAATTGGTGATAAGCTTCGAAGTTCAGCCGGGCCACCATAAGGTATATTTATTACCGACCATAAACTTCTAAACTCTTACGGTGGAGCGAGGAAAGGTCAGGTTTTTAACGTTAATCTAGCTTAGTTGCATATTAAACCGGAGGCTTGGCCGTCGTTTGCCAAGGAGTTCAAATCGAATTGATTCCTCACAGCCCGGTTCATAACATCTAATGTGCAATTTTGGTTAGTATAGAACGCAGCCGTAGAGGTAGACTTACGCAGTATTAACCCATCTGCTATCAAGTGCCTCGCTAACCCGCCGTGGGGACAAACTTGTAGGAATCTCGTACTTCTTATAGAGATCCAATACAGTTTGTTTCTACAGCCTTTTGGATGTACCACGTGGTGAACGATTAAAAGGGGCAACGCGTCTTGGAAACGTGCGTTTCCTTTGTTCATACCTTCACGGTCGAACCCCTTTTTTTAAACAAACGCCATTGCTCTAGAGCAACAGGGGGGCTCCTCCCCCTCTCTCTCTCTCCCTCCCCCTCTCTCTCTCTCCCTCCCCCTCTCCCCCTCCCTCTCTCTCTCTCTCCCCCTCTCTCTCTCTCTCCCCCTCTCTCCCTCTCCCTCTCCCCCCTCTCTCTCTCTCTCACTCACTCACTCACTCACTCACTCACTCACTCACTCACTCACTCACTCTCTCATCTCTCTCTCTCTCCTGCAAGTCAGTAGGGGATGAATGGTCAGTCTTTTGTTAAGATTGCATAACCTCTGACCTAGGCAAAAGCAGATCTCTCTCGGTCCGTGGATCTTCTGGCCAATCGATTTTCGTTTTAAAACCAGGAAATGGAAAACGGATAACGAGCCGTCTCCCGTCTCCCGTCTCGGAGTCGGAAAATGGGAAACGAGGAACGAACCTATTTCCCATTTCCGATTTCCGATTTCAAAACGGGAAACGGGGAACGGGTCGTTTTCTGTGGTTCGTGTGCGTGGTTATGAATGGAAATTCGGGTAAATAAAAACGGGGGCAATTTTGCATCACTGATTTTGCATTAATATGACCCGGAACTGGTTCTGTTGTATGTGCTGATGACCAGTGTTGTCAGGTACGCGGCACTTTTGAAGTGTTGCCGCGGGTTGAATTCTTTGTCCGCTGGTTCTGGTTAACCAATTTTGCATGGCAATTACATGAATATCTTTAAATATAAAAAAATATTTATACCCAAATCCTACCAAACTGACTCCAGATTAATTCATTCATCATCAATCCATCATCAATCATCTGTCCAATGATTGGTGATGACATACTGTCCAATCATCAATCATCATCAATCAATCATGGAGTCGTTTACACTATTTAGAGGGCCAAAGAGAGTGAGGATCCGGGAGGATGATCTAACTGTGGAGAAGGTTGGGAGGATTTTTCAGGTGAATACATTCAACCACGAAGATGATTAGCCATCGTGCAATATTGTGTATGTTGGTTATTGATTTTGTCGTAAAATTGCACTATGCAAGTTGGGCCATGCGTAGACTACTCAAGGTGAACTGCGCTAGCTAGCTTAGCCTAAGCAAATGTCAGTGAAAGTTCGCCTTACTGTCAAAAAGAATTAGTGCACAGTTTCACAGTGCGCAACATATATTTCATAATATAATAAGCAGGCAAGTCAGATAAAAGGCGCAGATGGTGGGTGGTGGGATTTGGTAGATCAGCAGCCTCAGTAAAAGGAGAAAGGTAGAGATACGGGTGTGAGAGGTAGAGAGTGTAGAATGTTGGTGTATTTTAGAGATAGTTATACTGTCCAGTCACCGATGACAATCTCTTCCTGTGTGTCATTTTTTGTGTACTATGTACTGTGTACTATTAAAAAGCTGATAACAAAGGTATGTACGTACATGTTGTCACTCATTATTCGTCCATCCATGTTTTTGCAGTCGCAGGGAAGACAACACCCTGCTGGACCGGGCAGAGGAGGTAAAGGTGGCTGCCGAGTCCCTGGAGAATGTGGCTAACGCCATTAAGAAGCTGTCAGAGGTGGCTACTGCCCACCTGCAAAGACCAAGCTTGCAGCCCGCCAAGGATGCTATGTCCTGCCTGGTTTGCAAAGGTATGGAAAAACGTTGATGCCACACATGCACATAACTGAGACATGTAGTCTTTTTTCAGAGATGTATAAAGCACTGGAGTGGAGGAGTGGAGTGGAGTAGAGGTTCATTCATTCTTTATTCATTCATAGATTCAATGACAAAGTTTTTGATTAACATTACAATTGATGCGATTGATGTCTGATGAAAAAACTGAGATTTGTACATAGCCATTTGCATGGGTGGACAAAAGGAAACTGCTGAAAGCATTGAGAAACTGACTTTTGGAACTGCATAGGTGACACCAGAATGTTAAACATGAACAACAACTTTTGAGAATTTTAATTCTGTTGTGAGAAATGTGCCAAACCAACTTAGAAAAGCTGTAAGTACTGAACGGGTGGAGACGGAGCAGGGTGGGTTGGTTTCACTGGGCAGACGTTTAAAGTTCTTTAGTGTAGCCTACGTCTTGGGTAGGTTATATCAGTGGTTCTCAAACTTTTTACCATGAGTACCACCTTAGAAATGATTTGGCTCTCCAAGTACCACCGGAATTAAAATAAAGTGCGTAGGCCTATAACTACATAGAGTTTACACAGAAGGCATTAATATTGATAATACGATTTATTATTCACATAACTTTACCTGACTGAAGCAACCAACTGTCTATAACTCATGTATTGTATTTAAACACTTGCAACGGGATAATACTAACAATTGAACAACTGCTTCAATAGGGCTACCCAGCAAATGGGGATATCATCTGGCATATAACATACCAGTCAATCTAGTGAGGTTATTAACAAGTATACTGCATTAAAGCATTCACAGCACTGAATATTAATTTTAACAACTGCAGTCAACCAATCATGTGAGGTAAATTTTACTGCATCAAAACATTCAAAGAATTGAACATGAATATTTAAATACTGGAGTCAAACAATCCTGTTATAAGCAATCATGCACAGCAAAGAGAGAAATCATGTGTACTGCGAAAACCCTGTAATCAAACTATCATGAGTAAGAACAAGTGTATCATAGAAAAACAACGTATTCAGTATTAAAAAATACTGCAGTAAGTGCCATAAGGTCAGAATATAAACTATGTTTAGGTTTGAAGGAGAATGTACTCAGGCACACATTGAAAATTAGGCCTATCATGCTTAGTGAGAGGGGTACATGTCTGGGTCGATTGAGGTTAGCTTTAGCCTCAGACTTGGTTCAGTATCCAACCTGCTTCCAGCACACGAGATGAGGGTGGATGGCATCCCCCTTTGGAATTAAAATGATCAAAATCATCCCCCTTCTGAAACAGCCATCCCCTGTTATTTTATCAATTAATGTGGAAATATTACCGCTATTTCATTATAGCGGTTTCCTTTTTCAATTCGGCGCAAGCAACGTTACTTTTCCCAGGGACAGATTTGACAGCGATACTTCATTCTCGGGCAGCATGCTATTGCGCAAGCACGCAGGCGTACTTGCGCAATAGTGCCTCCACGAGCTCTCATTCCACACCGTACGAAACAGACACTGGTAGCGTGAAGCAGTCTCTGCATCTCCGACATCGCTTCCGCAGGCAACTCTTTCCCCTTTTCTCCCTTTCATTCCAACCCGTGAGCAACGCTAGTCTCCCTTCTCTTCCGAATGCATTTTTGAAAAAAAAGAATAAGAATCAGTTTCTAAAATCCTTAAATGTGAAGCATGCCTCCGAATCGTGTGATGCGTCCGATCAGCTGCGTTTTTGGGGATAAAATAAGAGCGATGACATGGCAGTAGTCATCGCTCTTATTTGCGACCATTTGCGAATGAGAAAGCGCACAGCCTTGTCTGAAAGCGCAGGATATTCGCTGCGTCGCTGCATCCAAAAGTCCAGAAATGTCTGGCCTCTGAAGGCAGACTTCAACCTCTCGTCACAGGACGATTTTGTACACATTTTTTTAACGGTTGCTTCATCTTCAAAAAATTGCTTCAAAAAATCGTTCATACTCCGCGTACCACTAGAGGGCGCTCGCGTACCACCAGTGGTACGCGTACCACAGATTTTAGAACGGCTGGGTTAGACAGCCTTCAAACTTAGTGGTCAAGCAAAGAAGAGGGAGGGGCTCGTTCTGCATACCTAATAGCCGGAGTGAATAACTAATAGCCGGAGTGAATGACTAATAGCCGCGGCTATTAGTCATTCAAAACCGTACGGATTCCGTACGGAATTCTTGCCAAACCGCACGGAATCCGTACGGAATCCGTACGGTTTCCGTGCGGTTTTGCACTTTTACCGCGCCATTCTAGGGCTGGATTGTGGCCTTCTTGGCTTTCCATACCCATAGGCCTAGGCAGTGTCCTGGAGGAGAAATCAAAGATAATTGCTGTGAAAGAAAAGATTCAGAATGGCCTGTCTTGGTTTAAAGCCCACTCGCCACCACGACAAGGTGCAGGCCAGCAGTGGGAACATATAAGACTGGAAAAACATAAATAGACTGAAGAGCTCAAGACATAAGGCGTTTTACCTCTAATTTTTCTTCCAGACTAAGGGTCTCAAATCAGTGCTCCAATAGATGATCTACCTCATTCATGTTGTCGACTCGTTTTCGTTTGTGTGCCTCCGGCATGTTAGCAAAGTTGCCTTCTCCTACTCTTCTTCGCTACCAGACTTCTTGAGCGCGGCACGTGAGGTGAGGTGGGAGGTCACTCGAGTCATGACTCATCTCGCAAACACACTACAGCCAATGAACGGTGAAAATTGAAATTACGCTGTAGTGGAATGAACCATATATGTCCATGGCGGTCCCGGTGGGGCTAGCCTCACCAGAAGTAAAATAATCTCCGTCCACTTCAACAGAGAAACACTCTGTGCATGCGCATTTCAATTTTTTCCAAGTCCAATACACATTACATTGGGCTGGTGGGGCTCGAGCCCCTCTTGCCCTTCCTGACGGAATC
Source organism: Gadus chalcogrammus (assembly GCF_026213295.1). Taxonomy (NCBI): domain Eukaryota; kingdom Metazoa; phylum Chordata; class Actinopteri; order Gadiformes; family Gadidae; genus Gadus; species Gadus chalcogrammus. The sequence continues at coordinate 6,507,116 of NC_079414.1, read as the reverse complement.
AGTCTGAAGAAGCAAGCTAGGATAGACTAAAAATGAACTAAAAGTGCTGAACTTATTATTTTACAGTACTTTCTGGGGAGATTTTCTTTTTAAATATATATATAATTATTTGATATATAATTTTTTTATGTTTTTATTTTTTCATTTTCTTTTTTGCGAGAGTAGCTTGTACCATCTCAGAACTCGCTCTGTCATCATAGAAGAATCAAGCAAGAGGGCAGATGGATTCAAAATCGAGTCACTGGACAGCACAGGTCTCATTTCTCTCAAACCACTCATTGAGGGTCATGAGATCCCGAATAATCGGTTTGAGATTCCATCACCGAACGCTTTTCTTCATCAGCCTCATCTCCATCACATTGCCGAGCAAATCCCTGAACTGGACCAAGAGGCAGAAATATAACAGCTGCTCGCGAGAGATAAGATAAGGCAGCAGGTCAACGGACCACATAACGCCCCCTTTGCCCAACATCTGGATTTGGTTTGGGTTGTGATAGGAGAAGTGTGCTTGGGTAATGTACATAAACTAACAGTCAACATGTTCAAGACCAACGTGCTGGAAGTTGGCGCAACTCAATCTTTCAACCCAGTACAAGCTTCATGCACGTCAAGGAGACACTCCAAAGCTCTATCAGGTCTGGTACAGCACCTGAGAGTATGCTGGGACAGACAGTGTTCAACCGTACTGAGAACGACAACAAACCTGCTCCATCAGTTGAAAACACCAGCTTCATGAAGATAATAATGGACACAAACGTCTACAGAGACGACGCTAACAGTTGAGTCACGTATATTCATATATTCATGAAGAAGATATTTTCCAATGGACATGCCGAGGAAGCACCACTGTTGGGAGAAGAGGATTGCTGGTATCTCCCAACGTTTGGGGTTTATCACCCACAAAAACCCAATCAGATCAGGGTTGTCTTTGATTCCCGTGCCCAGTACTCCAGTGTCTCCCTCAATGATGTGCTCCTCACTCGACCCGATGTCAACAACTCCCTCCTTGGGGCACTTTTAAGCTTCCTGAAAAAGGGGGTTGCAATCCTTGCAAACATCCAACAGATGTTTCTTTGTTTCTTAGTGCATGAAGACCATGCATGAAGACCATCGACCATAGCCTCAGATGTTAGATGTTATAGATGAAAAATCACGTAAAATAATATTAAATAAAACCCTCCAAAACACATAACTCACCATGAGCTCCTTGTTGTGCCACAGATAGAGAGAACGCTGTTATAAACAACACACACCTGATAACTCCCCTCATCTCAAGCTGTGTACCCGCCTTGTGCTGCTGCTTGTGTGAGGATCCTCTGGGGGGAGGGAGGGTCTCTTTATAGGAGGATCTCCTATGATGTAAACTTGGCCGTTACGACCAAATAAACACTGAGTTGTGACATTTGACGTTTCTTTCAATCAGATTTCGGATGGAACAGGCTTTCATTCATAGACTGTGACACTATAGACACCGAAATATATTGTAGCGTCAACCAGGAAGAACAGGGAGACAGGCTTTTGTCAACTAGGGGTCTGTGCCTCATACACCGCTCGACTACAGAACACCCTCTTTTATTGACTCATTCACACGTACATAGAACAGCACACCTAACTAACACACAAGTCATTCTCGGTGGCAGTGGCAACAACAACAGAACAACACACAACAATGAACAATCCCAACCCATTAACAATCCCAACCCATTAACCCCACTGATCATTAATAACCCCAACAACTAGTAACGGACCCAGAACAACAACAATAACAGCAACAATAACACAACAACATGCGCGCCGGGAATCCCCCAGAATCCCCGGCACGAACCCGGAAGTGAATGAACCCGTTGCGAACACTGGTCGCTACACAGCTCCCATCTGAGGGGTCAGTCGTCCCCGACGACCCCATCACCCGACACATAGTCCTTAAAGTGTTCAGGGGCCCGGCGCCGCCGGTTCGGCCGCTGAGCCCCCCTAGGGGCGACAGCCGCAGGACCAACGGCCCCATCCGGGGAGCCGGCAGGGACAGGGGAGCCGCCAGGGGAACCACGAACCGCCTCCCTCATCAGCAACAACCGGGGCGAGGGGGCGGTACGGCGAGAGTCTGTCCTGGTGCAACACTACCACACGCCCCCGGGTGCCCGGCATCCGCAGCCGGTACACCACCTCGGACACCCTGTCGAGGATTTCCCCCGGTCCCTGCCAGTGGCTCCGCAGCTTAGGGCAGACCCCCCTCTTTCTGATGGGACAGTACACTCACACCCTGTCCCCGGGTGTGAACGCTCGTCCCCGGCAGCGAGTGTCATAGCCCCTCTTCTGCCTCACCCCTGAGGCAGCCTGAGCCTGGCGGGTGTAGTCGGAGCGCAGCAGGCGATCCCTCAGCCTGCGGAAATAGTCCATAGCCGCACCCCCAGCGATCTCAGGCTCGGGCGGAGACCCGAACACCAAGTCCACCGGTGTCCGGAGCTCCCGCCCGAACATGAGGGCAGCCGGCGTGCAGTGGCTGGACTCCTGCACTGCCGTCCGATAGGACCACAGGACCAAGGGCAGGTGGCGGTCCCAGTCCCGCTGGTGCTGGCTGGTGAGGATGGCGAGTTGGGTGGCCAGGGTGCGGTTAAACCGCTCCACCAACCCGTCACTCTGGGGATGGAGCGGCGTCGTCCTGGTCTTGTGCACCCCCAGCCGCCGGCAGACCTCCCCGAAGATCTGGGCCTCAAAGTTCCGCCCCTGGTCGCTGTGGAGCTCAGCAGGGACCCCGAAACGGGCGAACATCTCCCCCACCAGCCTCTCCGCGGTGGTGGCAGCGCTCTGATCCGGCACCGCATACGCCTCGGGCCATTTGGTGAAGTAGTCCATGGCCACGAGGACGTAGCGGTTGCCGGAGTCGGTGACTGGAAACGGCCCCAGGACGTCGACCCCCACCCGTTCCATCGGTGCTCCCACCAGGTACTGCTGGAGTGGGGCGTGGGAACGCTGGGCAGGCCCTTTCTGCGCCGTACAGGTGTCGCAGCAGTGGACGTGCAGCTCAACGTCCCGTCGACAGCCCGGCCAGTAGAACCGCCCCCGCAGGCGATGCAGGGTCTTGGCGTTCCCGTAGTGCCCCGCTCCCACCGAGCCGTGGACCAGCTGCAGCACCTGGGGACGAAGCGCACGGGGCACCAATAGCTGCAGAATGTTTTTCTTACCCCTAGGGTCCTGCCAGCTGCGGTGGACCACCCCGTTGTGGAGCCGGAAGCTCCCCACTGGGAGTGGTAGGCCTTCACCTCAGGCCCTCGTGCCGACACCTCCGGCCAGCTGGGGCGCTGCCCCGCCTCCAGCCAGTCCCTCACCAACGCCAGGGTCTCGTTGGCCCGCTGCTGCTGCTCCAACTGACTCGCCGTCAGCAGGAGCCAGCCCTCCGCCTCACCGATGGTCTGGTCAGCCTCGGTGGTCTGGAGAGCCGCCACCATCGGAGACTCGTGGACCCGCTCCTCCTGTCGCAGGCAGTAGCGACACTCCAGGACCGCACAGGGCCGCCGGGAGAGTGCGTCTGCGTTGTTGTGGATACGCCCCGCCCGATGCTGGATCTCGAAGTCGTATTCCTGAAGAATCTCCAGCCATCGAGCCACCTGGCCCTCAGGGTTCTTAAAACTGAGGAGCCACGTGAGGGACGCATGGTCGGTGCGGACCAGGAAACGCTTCCCATGTAGGTACGGCCTGAAATGCCGCACGGCCAGGACCACAGCCAACAGCTCCCGTCGGGTCACGCAGTAATTGCACTCCGCACGACTGAGGGTGCGGCTGAAGTAGGCGATGGGACGTTCCCCCTCCCCCACCCCCTGGGAGAGGACCGCACCGACCCCCACGTTACTGGCATCGGTGTCGAGGACGAAAGGGCGACCAGCGTCGGGGTACGCCAGGACCGGGGCCTCGGTGAGCACCGCTTGGAGTCGGGCGAAGGCCGTGGCGCAGGCATCGTCCCAGACGTACGGCCGGCCTGCCGGCGGTAGTACCCCGCCAGGCCCAAAAAACTCTGCAGTTCACCGGCGTTGGTGGGGGTCGGCCAGTCCCGGACTGCAGCTGCCTTGGCCGGGTTAGTGGCTATGCCATGCTCGTTCACCACGTGCCCCAAGAACAGCGTTTCCCTTGCCAGCAGGGAACACTTGGCAGGGTTCAGCCGCAACCCGGCCCGGCGGATGGCCCCAAGAACCTCCCGCAGGTTCGCCAGCGCTCCCCCAAAGTCGCGGGCGTGCACCAACAAATCGTCCAGGTACACGACACAACGACTCCGGGGGATGCTCGCCAGCACCCTCTCCATCATCCGCTCGAACGGGCCGCCAACCAGAGCGCACCGACCGTGGAGAGGAGCAGGAATCCGGAGCGGCGGTCCCCTCACTGGGCCGCTCCGCCGCCGTTTTCCGCCGGACGAGATGGTCTAACCCGTGGTGCCGCAGGGCAGTCACGGGCCAGATGGCCTGGCTCATCGCAGCGGAAACAGCGCCGATCATCTCCGGACCTACGTCTGTCGTCGGGTGGTGGACGCTGTGGTTCCAGTGGCGTCGCTCCAGAACACTTCGGCAGCCTGGCCACCAGGTGGCGAGCGACCGCCGCCGATCCTGCGACATCGCCAACGGCCGCAGGGTGGCGATATTGCGCCGCCGTCGCGCCGAGCCATTCCTCCGAGTCTTCCTCCTTTGGACGCGTCATGTTGGAAAACGTTCCTTTTTCCATAATCCCACTTCTGACACCAATGTAGCGTCGACCAGGAAGAACAGGGAGACAGGCTTTTGTCAACTAGGGGTCTGTGCCTCATACACCGCTCGACTACAGAACACCCTCTTTTATTGACTCATTCACACGTACATAGAACAGCACACCTAACTAACACACAAGTCATTCTCGGTGGCGGTGGCAACAACAACAGAACAACACACAACAATGAACAATCCCAACCCATTAACAATCCCAACCCATTGACCCCACTGATCATTAATAACCCCAACAACTAGTAACGGACCCAGAACAACAACAATAACAGCAACAATAACACAACAACATGTGCGCCGGGAATCCCACGAACCCGGAAGTGAATGAACCCGTTGCGAACACTGGTCGCTACAATATGATATTGTAACGACCTCGCCGGTGACATAATCATGTCGAGTCATTAGTTGAAGGTAGTTTTAATGGACCAAAAACCAGGTCACAGAAACCCGTAACATTGTAACAACATTGTAACCAACAGCTGAAAAACCGGACCCAAACAAAACCCGGTTACCCCGGCAACACGGTCTCACTCGCGTGCAGGCCCCCACCCTGATTGACAATAAGAACATTACAATACATGCACATAGAACAACTGGCATAACGGACAACGAAATACAATGCAACACATAACACACAAACTATTTAATTGTCCCAGGGTCGCTACATTGCCTCCCCCCTTCAAAGTTCCTCGTCCTCGAGGGAACAAACAAAGTCCCGGAAGCGACCCGGCGTTCTCCTCTCCCTACGAGGCCGCGTTGGGGCCACGGGGGGCTGGGGAGAAGCGCCTGGGGGCGAGAGGGGCCCACGAGTGGCAGGCCCGGGGGCGGGCAGGGGGAAAGGGAGGGGCGGGGCTGGGGGCCAAGTTGCTGACTGTGGTGATCGACAGGGAGGGGAGACAAGGTTAGGGTTAGGTGGGGACCCAGGGCCAGAACACTGAGGTGTGCGTGTCCGGGGCCCATTCGCACCGGTGCGGAGAGCTGCAGGGCTCGCTGGAGCAGGTTGAGGGGTGGCGGTGCCTCGATAAGGGGCCAACCGGTCTCTGTGGAGAGCCACCCTCCTTCCCCGAGGTGGTAGCTGGACCCTGTACACCACCTCCCCCATCCTCTCAAGGACCCTGCATGGCCCGATCCACTCGCTATCGAGCTTTGGGCATCTTCCCTTCTTTCTTTGCGGGCTGTAGGTCCAGACCAGCTCCCCAGCCTCAAAGTGCCTGCCACGAGAACGCACATCATAGTTCCTTTTCTGCCTCACCCCTGCGCTCAGCAGCTGTCCCCTGGCCAAGGAGTGAGCCGTCTCAAGGCGGTCCTGGAGTCTCCTGGCATACTCTGGGCCGGGAGGAACAGGGGGAGAATCGGGCGGCCGGCCAAACGCCAGGTCAGCTGGGGTGCGAAGCTCCCTGCCCAACATCAGCAGAGCAGGTGTGCAGGACGTCGACTCCTGGACAGCTGACCTGTATGCCATGAGCACCAGAGGCAGATGATTGTCCCAATCCCGCTGATGCTCAGCCGAGACAATGGCCAGCTGCTGCTCCATACAGCGATGAAATCGCTCCACCAAGCCGTCACTCTGTGGGTGCAGGGGGGTAGTACGGGTCTTCTGCATGTCCAGCCTGCTACATAAAGCCGCAAAGACACGGGATTCAAAATTTCTCCCCTGGTCACTGTGGATGGACTCCGCTGCCCCAAAACGGCTAATCATCCCCGACCAAAGCGTCCGCTATGGTCTCCGCCCCCTGGTCAGGCAGAGCGTACGCCTCCGGCCACTTGGTAAAATAGTCCATGGCCGTGAGGACATACTTGTTCCCCCTCTCTGTGCAGGGTAGCGGGCCCACCACATCCACCCCAACCCTCTCCATAGGGAACCCCACAGGGAACTGCTGTAGCTGGGCATGGGACCTTTCCGTGGGGCCTTTGCGGGCTGTGCAGCCATCACAGCGGCGACAGAAGTCCTCGACGTCCCTCTTGTGCTGCCCCCAGTAGAAGCCAAGGCGGAGGCGACGCAGGGTCTTTGTCACCCCAAAGTGCCCTGAGCCCACGGCACCATGGACCGCTTGAAGTACTTCCCCACGCAGAGAGTGAGGCACCACCACCTGCCACCTCACCTCTCCGGTGGCGGGTTCCTTCCAGGCCCGCTGAAGCACGCCATCCCACAGTCGCAGGGCCTCGAACTTAGCCCACAGTCCCTTGGTGACCAGGGAGAGAACGGCCACTTCTTCCCATGGGGGCCGCCGCTGTTGGTCCAACCACTGGAGCACTGGTCGAAGGTCTGCGTCCTCCTCCTGCTGCCGTCTCCATCCTGCGGTGTCGACCTCCCGGAGCTCACAGCAGACTGGGGACGCCACCTCCACCGCTGAACATCCCTCCTCCTGGCTGCACAGCTCCTTCTCACGGCTCTCCATCCTTTCACAGTAGCGGCAGTCATCCTGACTGCAGGGGCGTCGGGAGAGGGCGTCTGCATTAGTATGGCGTACCCCTGCCCTGTGCACCACACTGAAGCTGTAGGACTGCAGCTCCTCGATCCACCGTGCGACCTGCCCTTCTGGCTCCTTGAAAGACATGAGCCACTGGAGCGCGGAGTGGTCAGTCCTTACAGTGAAGCGCAGGCCACAGAGGTAATACTTGAAGTGGCGTACAGCTCTAACGATAGCCAGCAGCTCGCGACGAGTGACGCAGTAGCGGCGTTCAGCTTTGTTAAATGTCCTGCTGTAGTACGCCACCACCCGCTCCCCTTCTGGCCCCTCCTGTACCAGCTTTGCCAACGTTACTAGCGTCCGTGTCCAGGATGAAGGGCAGGGCAGGGTCAGGAGGGGAGAGCACCGGGGCTTTGGTGAGAGCTCCCTTGAGTGTCTCGAAAGCAGACTGGCAATCCTCTGCCCACACAAACTCCCTGTCCTTCTGTAGCAGGCGGAACAGGGGAGCGGCCACACAGGAGAAGCCCTTCACAAAGCTTCTGTAGTAAGACGCCAGTGCGAGGAAGCTTTTCAGCTGTCTGGTGTCAGTGGGGGTGGGCCAGTCCTGGACAGCTTGCACTTTGTCCTCCATGGTGCTAATGCCTTCTCCCCCCACCCTGTGCCCAAGGAAAGTTACCTCTCTCCTCAGGAAATGGCACTTATCAGGATGGAGCTTCAAGCCCGCCGCAGCTACTCTCTCCAGAACCTGACGCAGTGAGGCAAGTGCTGTCTCGAAGGAGCCCCCGTGTGCCAGTATATCGTCCAGGTAGACGATACACTGCTGCCGGGGGATGCCGGCGAGCACTCTGTCCATCGGCCTCTCGAAGGTCGCAGGTGCATTGCAGAGGCCGAAAGGGAGGACCCGAAACTGCCACAATCCTCTGCTAGTGCAGAATGCAGTCTTGGGTCTGGCGTCCGGGGCGAGAGGGCACTGGAAGTAGCCAGAGCGGAGATCGAGTGAGGAGAACCAGGACGACCCAGCTACGACATCTAAGGCCTCATCAATGCGCGGGATGGGGTAGGAGTCCTTCCTCGTCACTGCGTTAAGTGGCCTGTAGTCAACACAGAATCTCCACTTACCCCCCTTCTTAGGCACCATCACCACGGCTGCTGCCCAGGGACTATCTGAGGGCTCTATGAGGCCTGCCTGCTGCATCTCCCACAGCGCCTGGTCCGCAGCCTCCTGGCGGGCCAAGGGCAGGCGACGCGGGCGCATTCTGATGGGCCTGGCATCCCCAGTGTCGATCTCATGCTGCACCAGGTGCGTCTGACCCACATCGCTCTCATTCAAGGCAAAGCTGTCCTTAAACTCTGCCAGTAGTAGCCACAGCTGCTCCTGCTGTTGAGGGTCTAGTCCATCACAGTGCCCCTGCCAAATTGCCTGCACAGTCGACAGCACAGTCTTCTCACCTGTCTGAGGAAGCTGGGCAGGGCAGGGGAAGGGGCCCAGGCTCATGAGGTGGGGTGCTGGAGTGGCAAGGGAGTAGTCTGTAGGGGCCGAAACATTGACACAAGGGGGTGGGAGGGAGGGAGAAGGGTTGCGGGAGGAGGACTGAGACAATGGACAGGGATCAGGAAGACAGGGTGGTTGGAAGGTCTTTGCAAGGGGGTGAAGGGGGCCGGTGACGTGTGACTGGTCCATCTGAGCTGTTGTCGGTTGGGGCCGGATGTAGGAGGTGTTTGGCGGGGCCATATAGACTGTGGGCCCTCCTTGGAAGCCAATCGCCCCCCTCTCCAGGTCCAGCTGGCAGCCTGTACACCGCAGGAAGTCCAACCCTAGGATACAGGGGTCCTGCACAGCGGCTACCCACACTGGGTGGAGGACAGTCTTTCCCCCTACGCAGATGGACAACAACCCCTTCCCTTTCATGGGGGCCCTCTCCCCCGTGACTGTGCAGAGCTGCACAGTTGTAGGTTGGAGTACCGTCCAGGTCGGGAAAATGTCTGGCCTCACCAGGGTCACAGTAGACCCCGTATCGACTAAAGCCAAACAGGCCACCCCCTCAACAGTGACAGGAACATGACAAAAGTCCCCCGCCCAGGTCCGCCCCACCACGACAACAGGCTCCAGGATGTTGGCGTCTGCTTCTGGGGGGGGTGGAGCTCCGCCCCCCCGGCTGTGATGATGGGCTCCTCCAGACGACGACGGCGGGGGTAAGGGGGCAGGGCCTCGCGTCTCCACCCGCGAGGCCCTGGCTGGCTTCTGTGTGTCCTCACTCCTCTCCCTTGCCGATCTCACCATCGGCTGAGGAGCAGGATGATCGTCGATTGCTCCAGCCCACACCAGCTCCCTCTCTATGGCCATCTCCAAGGCCTCTTGCAAAGTCTGCGGGTGGGCTAGCTGGGTCTGGATGCGCAGTTCTGTAGGGGAAAGGGCCTGGAGAAACTGATCCCGAGCGAGTTCGCTCTGCACGGCTGGCGGCATGTGGGCGTATGCTCGCCGAGACAGGCTCTCGATATCGTTGGCCAGGGCCCGCAGCGTCTCCCCCGGCTTCCTGCGCCTATTGCAGAGTTCCGAGCGCATTAACCCCGGCTTAACACATAGTCCAAAACGCCCCCTTAGTGCCCCCACTAGGGCAACATAGTCCCCCCTGTCCTCTGGGCTAACAGCAACAAACAAGACAATGCGTCGTCCGCCAGACACATCGCAAGCTGCAGCGCTTTGACCTTCACTGACCATCCGGCAGCATCGGCTAAAAGTTCAAATTGCGCGTGGAAAGCTTCCCAGTCAGCCTTACCGGTGTATCTAGGCGTCTTGATGGACACCGGGCTTGATGTGAGGAAGGCGCCGCCATGTCTGTCGCCGTGAAAATCATCTTTTCCAACGGCGGCTGGTTCCCGGCGTTGGGCTCTACCCCTCACCAGAGACTCCGAAGCTACTCCACACGCCCCCTCGCCGTAGTCGTCCATCTCTATCTTCACCCGACAGTCCGCAGGGAGCATTATTGTTGTAGAGAAAAAAAAAAAGTGACAACAAAAACAGGGCTAACGGCGATAGCAACTTCGGCTGACTCGCCGAGCACAGCAGGACCGAGAATAAAAAAAAAAAAACGGACCCAAACAAAACCCGGTTACCCCGGCAACACGGTCTCACTCGCGTGCAGGCCCCCTCCCTGATTGACAATAAGAACATTACAATACATGCACATAGAACAACTGGCCTAACGGACAACGAAATACAATGCAACACATAACACACAAACTATTTAATTGTCCCAGGGTCGCTACAATATAAACCACTGCTACTTATTTATATTTTATTGAAATCGGACGTCTCAAGTTTGGAGATAGAGTCTGCAGCCCTCTTCCGTATGCAGGAAGGCATGACGATAGCATTGCGACGTTGCGAGATGATTGCTAGAAAATTTAAATCAGCAGGTCGCAATGAAACCAAACACAGAAACATTGTACCCCAAACTCATCTTAATAAATCAAACATTCCGTCATAATATAATAAAATGGACAAAGAAGCATTTTATTACTACAGGTTCGGGCTGTCTGTTCAGTGTGATCATCATGAACTTGATTTATTCTCATCAATCGCAGTCGTCGATCATCCCGTTGAAGAAAACGGAAACTAAATACGACCCAGATGGGACTCGAACCCACAATCCCCAGCTCCGGAGGCTGATGCCTTATCCATTAGGCCACTGGGTCATCACATTTAAACGTTTTAAAGTTAAAGAATATAATTGCAGATAGTTTTTATTTCGTTAATTGCGCCTTTACAAAGAAACTGAACATGATTGATACCGTACGGACACATATCGGATCCTATAAATTATGTTTTATGGCAAAGGCATGCGCTTATATTTCATATTCCGTATGTTAATATCGCGAGACTTGAGAAGTTGAGAACGTTGCTATGACAACAACGTTTTGTTGTATTGTTTAAAAAAAAAAAAAAAAAGGCTGCGACCAATGGAAAGGCACTTCCCATGAAGTAGCCAATAGGAAGTGACAAAATAAGGGCGGCATCTACGTGACGTCACAACAGTTCACCAGAACAAGGAGTCGGTAAGAACGCGCCTCATGCTTTGTGGTTCAACGTGTTTCGTACGAAGTCCAACAGTAAGCGAGCTGTGTGCTTTATACAGTTATTATATCAGTTATTATATCAGTTATCACCTCTTATACCCGACCCCTTGTTTATTGGGCGGGGATGGTTCAGGGATCAGTGAGCACATGATGTTAGATAATAGCTGGGCTTCTAGCTAAGACGTGAAGCTAATGCGCTTTAAACGACGAGCCTAGCTTATGAACATGATGTTAATAACACGACAACGATGAGATGTTTCTGACAATAAGTGCTTTACTTTAAGAAATTGTCAACAGCGAAATCGATCCTAAAGTGACCGAGATGTCGGCTGCCAGCGACAGTGGAGATCGGCTCACCCAGTTCAAGAATAAAGGGAGAGACGCCAACGTGAGCCATCACGTGGAGCAGTATAATCACAATGCTAAGTATAATACATGATGATTCTGATCTAAATGTGTGCACGTAACCCTCACCAGGAACTCCGGCGCAGGAGAGTTGAAGTCAACGTGGAGCTCCGGAGGGCCAAAAAAGAGGAGCAAATCCTGAAGAGGCGGCACGTCAACAGCCTCCTGGACGAGCCCCCCCTCCAGGACCCCAACGCCCAGGTACCGGGCCTGGCCCCTCAGGTCCCGTGTGTGTAGCCCAGCAGAGTTCACACTCCCAACCATCGTGTTGACCAAGTACTTGCTTTCGCCCGTTTTAATAATGTTATGGTTGTTGTTGGGTATGTGAGGGATTTGGATCGCTTGTTTTCAGACCGAACATCCCCTTGGCATTAATACAAAATCTGTAGAAGCTTGACACACTCTGAATTTAGTTCACTTTGTTACAATAATCACTGCATTGTTCCTGGTATTGGATCGAAGTTGTGCAGTTCCTTGTATTTGAAGTGAAAGCATTGGCAGTGGATGGAGGAGGTCAGACTGACCCCAATCCATGTTGTGACTCAGCCCCCCCAGCACTGGTCTGTGGAGGAGATCGTGACCGGGGTCCACAGCCAGGATCTGGATCACCAGCTCCACGCAACGCAGGCGGCCCGGTGAGACTCGAACCCTTTGGGCTCCTTCTCCCTCATTCATTGAAAATGTTCCATTGTACCACCTCCAGGGCAACCAACTCTGCATGTTTCCCTTCTGGGCATTTGGAGAGAAAATTTGACAACACTCTAGAATAACGTACATCATCGTCATAAGTAATTTATTAGCCATCAGTTAATGAATAGCTAATCATTAACCAGAAATGTAGATGATTAATAAAGGTTTAAGGTCAGCTCTTTTTCAAGCAGGCGTGACGTGGATAAGCATTAAAGGCATGGTCGATTTCCACTGGGGATGCACAATACCAGAACACAATACCAGTACTCTGAAACCACCCCATACAACTTTACGCAACCTGTGGTAACATTGAAGAGCCAGGCAACCCAAAACAGTTTGTTCTGTTTTAAACCTGGTCATTTGTCCTATATGACTTTTACATTTTATCATGGTGTCTGTTGACGTGTGGAGCTCTGTCTGGGCGGTGTGTGGACTAGTGGAGCTCTGTCTTGGTGGTGTTGGGGCCCCTCTTTCCTAGAGGGGGGGGGGGGGGTTTAAAATGTAAGGATTTTAGTATGTACTCCTATAGGTACTTGGTATCAGCGTGTAACCAAATGTAAGTACTTTGTCTAAGAAAAAATGGAATCGGTGCATCCTAGTTTCCACTTTTAATTTGAACATCAGATGGGGTTGAAATAGGGACTTTAACATGGTATTAATTAATCATCTCCAATGGTATATGAAGGAGTAATTCATCATCTGGTTTGTTCCTCCTGTCCGGCAGGAAGCTCCTGTCCCGGGAGAAGCACCCTCCCATCGACGGCATCATCGAGGCTGGCCTCATCCCGTGCTTTGTGGCCTTCTTGGCACTGGCGGATTGCCCCCCCATCCAGTTTGAGGCGGCCTGGGCGCTCACCAACATCGCGTCGGGAAGCTCGGAGCAGACGGCGGCTGTGGTGGACGGGGGCGCCGTCCCGGCCTTCATCGGCCTGGTGGCCTCCCCCCACCCCCACATCAGTGAACAGGCCATCTGGGCCCTGGGGAACATTGCAGGTACACCCATTCTTCACCTTTAGGTTCCTGTCTGTGTCAGCGAGTCGATTCACAGCATACTTCCACAAAGGTTTCTACAAAGAAGACAAAGGATAGCATACTCGCAGGATGAATTGATTGGAGTGACGGATTCAGTTGATCAGATGGAGCTCAACCCGAGCTCGTGGATCCTCTGTTGAGAGGAATATTCAGGCAGTAGGAACCCTATGACATGACGAGGGCTTAACCAAAGTCCTCTTCACAGGTGATGGCTCCAACCACAGGGACCTGGTGATCAAACATGGAGGGATCCAGCCCCTCCTCACTCTGCTTGCGGCCCCGGACCTCTCTGTGTTCCCTGTGAGTTCAGGAACGGGGTTCTCCTCTCCTGGGAGAGGAGAACCCTTTCTATAGAGTGCCTTCTTAGATGGCGCTGTAATGTACGTTATTGCTGTATTGCTCTGTTGATGCTGCATTCACATGGTCTGTTGCTATTTGTTGTACTGAATAATATACTATCATCACTCTGAAGATCCTGTTGACTAACTGAACTCTAGAACTCTTAGATATTCTTCTACAACATATCTCCGAAAACCTTATTGTAGAGTTAACGGCATGTAGACGTAACGCTGCCGTCTCTGCCCCCAGCCAGGCTACCTGCGCAACATCACCTGGACGCTGTCCAACCTGTGTCGCAACAAAAATCCCGCCCCGCCACTGGAGGCGGTGCGCCTGCTACTGCCCGCCTTGCTGCGGCTGCTGCACCACGACGACCGCGAGGTGCTGGCCGACACCTGCTGGGCCGTATCCTACCTGACGGACGGACCCAATGAGCGCATCGAGGTGGTGCTGCAGTCCGGCCTGGTGCCCCGCCTGGTGCAGCTGCTGGCTTGCGGGGAGCTCACCGTCATCGTGAGTCATCTTCATGCTCTTGTTCTACAGCTGGGAGCATTGCTTTTTCATAACTCCAGTACCATGAGAAGCGGAATTGGAGAGCCACAGCAGCAGGAGAATGAGAAGTGTTGAAAGTCAAAAAGTCAGTGCTAGTATTGCCGTCTTTGGATCTCTCGTCTACACATGTCCAGGAGGGGTTCAGATTGGGGCGCTTTGATCTCCTCCAATACCGAAGAAGAAACCAGACGGATCCATTGGAACAAAAACTAGACTGCTTAGAAAAAAGAGAATAGAAGGCAACTGAAACCAAAACTTCAGATTACAATTAGGGCATTTAGCAGACGCTTTTATCCAAAGCGACTTACATCGGTTAATGCGCACATTGACACACCGATGGCAGAGTCAACCATGCAAGGCAACAGCCAGCTCGTCAGGAGCAGTTAGGCAGGGGTTAACACTAACGGTTGCCCGCTTGCCAGGGGCAACTAAAAGTATCTTAAGAAGAAACATCCCCTTTTCTTTTAACAACCAAAAATGAAGTTTTACCTCTGATTTTTGTCCACAAAATTTGTCACCATAAACAGATAATCCAGTGTCTGGGCCAGATTTTGCAACTAAACATGGTGTTTACTAGGGGTGTAACGATACATCGATGTAGATCGATACATTGATTGATTGGCGAACGATCCAGCTGCATCGATGCAACGCCCCAACATCGATGCATATCGCTGTATTACACGCTTTTATTATTATATATCTCCTTTCGCGGGTGTTTGTGAAACTATTTCTGCGCAAAGCGCCTCGTATCCATTCACCGGTTAAGCAACAGCGAGCACATGTGTGAGCGCGAGGATGTCTAGTTTTGTTTTGTGTTGCCAGATTGGGCATACGTCCCGTTTTTCCAGCCTAACGTGATTAATAGTAGCCAAATCGGGCTGAAAAATGTGCCCAATCTGGCAACACGGACGGCTTATCTTTACAGCCAAGATGATTCCGAGGGATGTTTTGTTTTTAGAAGAAAACTATCCACACAGATCGGTTGGGAATGGTCTACGTTCAAAATGAAAGATCATTACAGGCTCTTTAATTCAAGCCATAAAAAACCTTTGGCACTTAAATGCAATAATGTGGCACTTTATTATTTGTATTAAAAATGGATTGTTTTTGTTTTAAATATCCGGAAGAGCAAAGAAATAAAATGATGAAATTATAATTAAGTTGATGTGAGTTGATGTGATTGTAAGAGGTTGTGTTAAATGGGCATATGATATCGTCTCACATCGATCGCATGCCCCTGAATCAAATCGTATCGTATCGTATCGCGGCAGACTTTTGATATCGGCAAATATCGTATCGTTGTCCAATGAATCGATATAATATCGTATCGTGATGAAACCAGAGATTTACACCCCTAGTGTTTACAATCAATGACTAAGAGAAGGTTTCTTAGAAGGTAAATGGTAAAAAAAAAAAAAATCTTCAGCGCATTCTAGAGGCCATATGTGTATTTGCGAGTGTTTGTCTTGGTGTAATTCGATTATATTTGCCCTGAACATTAAATAGAGGTGTCAAAATTGTAAGATATCTACCTTTATTTGTGTCTCAAAGTAACTGATAACGAACGACTGTTAATTATTTCAGGTGGAAATGTTATCTTCCACTTATGCTGTGTTCCATGGCTTTATTCACTTTAACCAAGTATTATCCACATTGAACATTTCACTTGCACATGTTAACAATATTTCTATTGGCACCAAGATGACATTATAGCCCTTGCCGTTGTGGGGATATACTCTATTTACTTTGGGTACGTTCATTTCTGGAAAAAAAATGTTATCCCCTGATATCGAAAATGGTATAGAATATCTATATTTTCCAGGTATAGTATTGATGTTAGAAAATCCTGTATTGTGACTGACAACACTACTACAAATGCGATAGTGATTATTCAGTTAGACCTACAAGAAACGTGAAAGTTAAAAAAGACATATCTTTGCTACTACCGTGGACATTTAGTTATGTACATTTGCATAAAATCATGCAGGTCTACCTATATATGGGCGATAGCTTTAATAGTTTGCAACGGTGGACTGAAATCACTTCATGGCAAGATGTGACCGTTCGATAAATAAGTAAACAAAGAGAAGTATGTTCTTTTTTAAACGTGTGTGTGGAAGCTAACATGCAGCTTCAGTCTGAGCTAGGATGAGTTTTCTGAGCCAAAAAATGGGCAAAAAGAGGCCCGTTCACGATTCTGGGCAACTTGCCCGATGGGCAAGTACTTTTGAACCTTAGTGTCAACTCCTGAGTTAGGGTTAAGTGTCTTGCTCAGGGACACATCAACACTTAGCTAGGAGGAGCTGGGGATCGAACTAGCAAGTTGTGTTGCAACCTTTCGGTTGCAACACAACTGCTCTACCTCCTGAGCTAAGCCCTCTTCGGTTGATCATTCATATAGTGCTAATTTGTGGCATAAAAACAAAGGTTTTAGAGCTGCTGTCAATGGATACCTTGGTAATACGTTGTATGCCTCACCACGTCCTCTCTGGCCTCCGCACAGACTCCGGCCCTGCGGTCGCTAGGCAACGTGGTGACTGGGACAGACGACCAGACGCAGTGTGTGCTCAACGCCGGCGCACTTGCCCTGTTCCCGGCGCTGCTGCGACACCCCAAGCCCAACATCCAGAAGGAGGCTGCATGGACCATCTCCAACATCACGGCTGGGAAGAGCGGGCAGATCCAGGAGGTGGTAGACGCGGGCCTGGTGCCCATCCTGGTGGAGGTCCTGAAGGAGGTGAGCACCCTGCGGTCAACGTCAGTTTGGTCCACACACTGGAACCTCAAGTTCTGAGGAAGGGTTAAGCAGGGTTAATCTTTTCTGGGTTATTTTTAAAAGAAAAGGCAGATTACATAGTATGTGCTTTCTGATGGTCTACTTCTCTGACCACAGAACACGGTCTGCATTGACCCCCACTAACACAGTTCAGACCGGCCTATGGCACTGACCTGGGAGGAAATTCTTAATCAATGCTGTACGTTACTATATTAATTGTGAAACTGGGCCGCACCTAGCAGATGTCAGGGTGAACACAATGCTCTGCTTGGTGGCTGATGTAAAACTGAGTGGAGGAACGATGACGTCAGACCAGCGTGTTCCTCTCCTGGGAGGTATGAAGCGACTGAATGATCCACTGGTTCTTTCCCCAGGGGGATTATAAAACCCAGAAGGAGGCTGTGTGGGCCATCACCAACTACACCAGCGGGGGTTCCATGGAGCAGGTGGCCTACCTGGTCCAGTGCAACATCCTGGAGCCGCTGCTGGAGCTCCTGTCTGCCAAGGACAGCAAGATTCTGCTGGTCATTCTGGACGCCATCTTCAACATCTTCCAGGTCAATTTGCTTCTTTTAGTTTGCAGCTTTAGTTTATTTTTTTCGTTAAATATATCTTATGTCTGCCGCATTAATATACCTAAAAACTAGGGATGCACCGAAATGAGAATGTTGGACGATACCGATATTAATTTTGCTGTTATGGCTGATAACCGATATTTACTGATATCGATATGTTTCTTAAAACAAGTTTCTGAGATGATAAAATTTTGTACAGACTGAAAATCATGCAAACTGCCTACCATAAAACATAAGTAACCAACCTTTACCACTTATCAAACATGCCAGGGCCTAAAAAAAATAAGTTTGATTCCTGTTGGTTGTCAGTTGAGGTCATGGGTAGATAGGGAATTTATTTAATTTTTTATTTTGTTTTTTCCAGCGGCAGCGAATGATAGGTAGGTTGTTTTCATTCAAAAACGAGAAAATTCGCTCATCCTTGTACAGAATGAAGTGGTGCTGTACCAAAACGTAATTATAGTTTGCATAAAAAATAAAAAATATATTTTTATTTTTTATTTTTTATAAAGCTCATAAAATAATTTGGGTCGCTCATAAATTGACAGGGTCGGTCGGAAACCGGAACCAAACAAAACATTTTTTTAGGCCCAGTATTCATGGCAACATGTTTTCAGTTCTGTGCACCCCAATTAAACTCAAATCTGTGAAAAGGGCTAAATCGAAATATCCAAAACTTCTGACTGTTGGTGCACATTTTTCAACTTGCGCTGTAATTTTCAAGTAAATGCACAAACACTGAAACAATGTTTCAACCAAGCAAACCTAAAAAAAAAAAAAAGTCAATTTCAAGACCCATCTATAAAAATGCTCAATCAAAATATGAGAACTGTGACATAACTGTAATTCAAAAGACATGGTGGTCTTTGTAGATTTTCCAACTTCAAGCAGCCACAATGTACTCAAAGTAAATGTCCCAAACACTGAAACAGTGTTTCCACTTAACACTGTACAGTAAGTTATAGTCCAGGCCTACTTCATCAGCAAAGGCAGGTTTTTTTTTTGACAAAGAAGCATTTCTGCTTTCCGCACTGGAATCTGTTTCTCTTTTCATCAACAATATGTGATGCCGCAGAGAAGAGACGGGCAGCGGGCTCTCATTTCTGGGGATGAGGGGCTCACTCATGCGCCTAGACAAGTGTATTACTATGTATGTCTGATAAATTACCAGCAATCTAGACTTTCCACCCTTGTCACATGTTCTTATCTTCTCTTGTGGTTCTTCTGTGTCCGGTGTCTCCGTAGCTCTGTCGCTGTGCGTCCGTTTGTCCACTTGCTTCTGGAGCATATTTACCGCTGCTTGCTTGGTGCTGTTTCAAAATAACGGTATTTGTACCGGGGGTCAAGGATCGT
This sequence comes from Gadus chalcogrammus, assembly GCF_026213295.1. Taxonomy (NCBI): domain Eukaryota; kingdom Metazoa; phylum Chordata; class Actinopteri; order Gadiformes; family Gadidae; genus Gadus; species Gadus chalcogrammus. The sequence continues at coordinate 6,488,164 of NC_079414.1, read as the reverse complement.
TTCCAAGGAGTAAAGCGGCTGAGAGAAAGCGCTTCCAAATCGCTCGTTCACAGCTTCCAGTAGAGTGTGCTTTGCTGTGTGGACTACACTGTCTGTATCAGCTGCCTTGCCCAGCAAACGTTTCAGTGCCACAACAGAGTAAATCACGTTTGCAGTAGTAGCCAGATGTGAGCTGATCTCCCTCGTTAATTGTTCAAATGGAGTGAGAAGCGTGGTCATGTTTTCAACGAGGCCCCACTGGGGATCCAGTAGACTTTTCATCATATAAAAAGTACTGTTCCATCTGGTTGCGACATCTTGTTGCAGCATCATGGTTTTCATGACTAACTCTTACTGTATGTCTCTCAGCCGAGAGATGGCGAGTTGAGAGTGGCGAAAATGTCGTGACTATTTTTCCCCCGATAGCCACACAGTCAGAAATGCTTCGCTGGCTTAACACTCCATCATGCACTGCTAGCTGCAGCGAATGAGCCATGCAGCCCAGGGTCTTAACGCCGCACTCCTCCATTGCCTTCTGCATATTCTGCGCATTGTCACGAAGAACAACATGCACATTGTCTCTTTTAACTTTCCACTTAGCAAACCTGCAGTCAAAATCGCCGGCCATGGCGTCCCCCGTATGTGATCCTGCATACTCTTGCGCATGTAAAACAACTCTTCATTTCAAAGTTTCCGTCAATCCACTGAGCAGTAAGGCTCTATATACTCATCTGACGCATGTCCGAACTCCATAAATCCGTAGTGAAGCTAATGTCAGTCACACTTTCCAACAATTTGTGGATATGCGTGGCCACGACTTCGTACAAAGCAGGGAGGGAGACGTCGGAAAAGTAGCGCAGACTTGGCTGGCTGTTGCGGGGTTCAAGGTGAACAATGAGCAATTATTTCCATTACTTTGTTGGTTATTGACCTGGCTTTTGCGCTGTCATTGGCAAATGTCTTGGTCTGGTCGAGTACCTGATGTATCGGGCTCCCAGCTGCAGCTGCTGCTGCTTTCGTTTTTGCCTGCTGACTAACAGCATTTGCTTGCTGCAATTGTTTGTGTAGTTCTGGGTGGCAGTTTTTCAAATGACTTATTCAATTTGTGGTGTTGAATGACTTGACGCGGCATCCTCCTCGCATTACCTCGACTTTGCAGGTGTTGCATACTGCTTTTCGAATGTTTACCAAATGTTTATTTGGTAAACATTTGGCTCAGTTTTGTTCAGACAGTGGATTGATTTTATCAAGTAAATTACTATTGCCAAATGATAGTTATGCCTATATCAGCGAGGCCTTGCACTCTACTTCGTGGCTAGATCACTGCCTTTGTACAGTGGATGCCCATGACTCCATTGCTATTATGAAGATTGAGTATGATCTGGCTACTACGGACCATATACACTTTCACATGGTCTTGAACACCGGCAATTTACCTGTGTTGTTGCCTGTGGATAAAGGCATTGATGTAGGAAAAATAGATTGGACGAAACTGTCTAGCACAGATCTTAATAAATATGTTAGTGATACTGATGCTATGCTGTGTAATATTCAGGTACCAAGAGATGCCTTATGGTGTCGGGATATGAACTGTAAAGATGATCAACATGGTAAACAGTTATGTTCTTTGTATGAAGCAATTGTACAGTCTCTTAAAGGTCCCATGACATGAAAATCTCACTTTGGGAGGTTTTCTAACATAAATATGAGTTCCCCTAGCCTGCCTATGGTCCCCCAGTGGCTAAAACTTGCGTTTGGTGTAAAACTAGCACTAGCTGTTCTGCTCGCCTTTGAAAAAACGGAGGCTCAAGCGCGCTGATTTGGAATGTCTGTGCTCATGATGTCATCAGGAATCTCAGCTCCTCCCCTTACTCTGCCTGGCCCGCCCAGAGACGTTGGCCCGCCAATGAGACTCGACCGTGCGAGCGCCACATGTGTGTGTGTGTGTGTGACTGAATACACACACTGTAACGCAAGTGTTTCTTGTCGGTTCTTTGACGTGTCTTGTATTTCCACAACGAGACTGTCGTGGGGGTTATCTGAGCCATGGTTGAGAAGGAATTGGGGGGAAAGGAACTTTGGTTTGACTCGCTGAAGTACATGAACTGCGACATGCCGCCGGTTGCCGCGAGGCACCATCGCCCGGCAGCGGGCAGCGCGCGGTTCAGTCGACTTCAGGTTGATGTGAAAGTGGAAGAACCAGAGACGTCGCAGAACCCGACAGTCGTTTGTGATTCATAATATCGTCTGGAGGCGCACACAATATGTTGTATGATATAGATATCTATGTATTATATGATATTATTTAGATATAGAGCTCCAGGACTGTAACGCAAGTGTTGTACACTTCCTTGTTATTTGGATAACCGTTCTGCTGTTGGTGTGATGGCGCATAACACGTCGGACTCTCGTCTCTGGTATTTCTACAACGAGGCTCGTATTGGGGGTTATCTCAGCCAAGGTTGAGAATGAATTGGGGGGAAGGAACTTTGGCTTTGACTCCCTCAAGACCATGAACCACGACAAGGAGGAGAAAGGGATCTTTGCCGGGCAGCGCTTATGCACCTCCGCCTCCGGCGGTGGTCCCTCAGCGGGGCTCAAGCGGGAGACATTCGCCGCCAACAATCCCTTTCTCCTCCATGTCGTGGTTCATGTTCTTGAGGGAGTCAAAGCCAAAGTTCCTTCCCCCCAATTCATTCATTCGTGTTATGCGCCATCACACCAACAGCAGAACGGTTATCCAAATAACAAGGAAGTGTACAACACTTGCGTTACAGTCCTGGAGCTCTATATCTAAATAATATCATATAATACATAGATATCTATATCATATAACATATTGTGTGCGCCTCCAGACGATATTATGAATCACAAACGACTGTCGGGTTCTGCGACGTCTCTGGTTCTTCCACTTTCACATCAACCTGAAGTCGACTGAACCGCGCGCTGCCCGCTGCCGGGCGATGGTGCCTCGCGGCAACCGGCGGCATGTCGCAGTTCATGTACTTCAGCGAGTCAAACCAAAGTTCCTTTCCCCCAATTCCTTCTCAACCATGGCTCAGATAACCCCCACGACAGTCTCGTTGTGGAAATACAAGACACGTCAAAGAACCGACAAGAAACACTTGCGTTACAGTGTGTGTATTCACATTGATGTGGACGTTGAAGAACCAGGAACGTCGGAGAACCCAACGCGGTCGTTTGAGATTCATAATATCGGCTCACACAGCTTTTGGCCGTGATAATATATATTATATGATATAGATATCTGTGTAGGCTATATGATAATATTTAGATATAGAGCTCCAGGACTCCCGTGTGTTCTAGAATATTTACAGAACACGGCTAAAGGGTGTGCGCCTCGCCATTGCATACATCCACTGTAAACAGAGCGCATGGTGGCTGCAAGCTGCTCAGGGCCACACCCCCACCCTCCTCCTTGACACGCCCACCGAAACAGCGCATTTGGGGGAAGCTCAATGTGCGACTGGCTCGGAGTGGCTGTAACTCTGCACCACGGCTGAATTTAGGGAACGTCTTTGAATACTGTGTTAGTTGCCCACTAATACCTATATTAAAGAATACATAAAATAGCATGTCATGGGACCTTTAAGAATTCGAGCAGGTCACTATATAAACATAGGACTAAAGTCTTCAATGCTAAGCCTGGTTGGAAGGACCAAGTAGAAGAGCTCCATGCAGAGGCCCGAAATGCTTTTAAAGAATGGGCTGAGTCTGGCAAAAGCAGGCATGGCCCTTTATTTGAAAATAAAAAATGCACTTCGCTACATCAAAATAAATGAAAACATGATGAGGTCAGATTCACTGGCAAGGAAGCTGCAAAAAAAATAATTTTAATGATTTCTGGAAAGAAATAAAAACTATTAATAATTGCAAAAAATCTCTTCCATCTAATATAGATGGTGTGAGTGGTCCTGATGAAATTTCAGTTATGGCGGAAACAATACTATGAACTGTTAAACTGTGTAAAAGGTAATATGTTTGTAGTGGATAGTGTATAATTTAATGATGATGTTATTGTCACTGCTGCTGAAGTCCATGAAGCTATATTGAAGTTAAGAGATAACAAGGCCTGTGGTCAGGATGATATTACAGCTGAACATGTTAAACTTGCCAGTAAGAAACTATACCCTCTGGTGGCTCTGTTACACAGGCCTTTTTGTTCATGGAGTGTTACCAGATTCTATGCTCTCTGTTGTGCTAGTACCAGTGATAAAAGATAAAGTGGGGAAGCTAAACAGCTCTGATAATTACAGGCCAATAGCTCTGGCCAGTGTCATGTCCAAAGTAATGGAGACAGTTCTACTGAGTAGACTTGAGAGGTATGTCCTGTCTACTGACCACCAATTTGGTTTTAAAAGAAAGCATGGTACTGATTTATGTATTTTTGCACTAAAGGAAATTTTAGATAAATATAAAAGGCAAAATTCCACAATGTTCATGTTTTTTATTGATGCTTCTAAAGCATTTGATCGTGTTAATCATGGAAAATTGTTTTTAAAATTGTCTAAAAGTGGGGTCCCTGGTTTTTGAATCAGAATCTTGGTCTATTGGTACTCACATCAGGCAATGAGGGTGAGATGGGGGAGTGTAACATCTGATCCCTTCCATGTTACCAATGGTGTTCACCGGGGCGGAATTTTGTCTCCTTTTCTTTTTAATATGTATATGAATGACTTGTCTTTGATTTTAAATGCATCTGGTACAGGCTGTAGGATTGGGGACTCACTCATTAACCACCGTATGTACGCAGATGATCTGGTCATCTTTAGTCCATATAGTGCTGGTCTACAACAGCTTCTGAGAGTATGCACACAGTATGGTGATGATTTTGACATAAAATACAACGCAAAAAAGAGTAAGATCATGATTGTCAGAAGCAGAGGAGACGGACAGTCAACCTTCCCTGACTTCTATCTGTCTGGCACTGCACTCAGTGTGTGCAGTGAAATGACATACTTGGGCCATATTATGTCAAATGACCTGTCTGATGACAAGGATATCTATAGGCAGCTTCGGAAGCTGTATGCACAAGCAAACATGCTCTGCCGTAGGTTTAGTATGTGCTCTGTACCTTAAAATCTCACTCTTTCGAGCGTATTGTACGCCGCTGTATACTGCCCACCTGTGGTGTCGTTATAAACAAGGCAGCATTAGAAAGCTTACAGTGGCCTATAATGATAGCATGAGGCTACTGCTGAGAGCTCCAAGAAGCTCCAGCGCAAGCCAAATGTTTGTAAGTGTTGGGGTCCCTACCTGCTCTGCTGTGTTACGTGGCCTGATGTATGGATTTATGTGTAGGGCATCTGAGTCCGAAAATAACTTAATTGCAGTTTTGGCCAACCCTCTATGCAGTTCGGTTAGATTTTCTTCCAGACTGTGGAACCATTGGCGATCATGTCTGTATGCTCGGCACTGAATATTGTGATATTTTGTATTTTTTTACTCTGCGTTTGGTTATTTGTTTATTTTGTTTGTGTTGATATGGATCCTCCTGGGTCTGAAATAAAGAATTATATATAATATCTATATATATCACGGACTAAAGCTGTGTGTGCCTCCGGATGATATTATGAATCCTAAACGATGGCGTTGGGTTCTCGGACGTCTCTGGTACTTCCAAACAAGTTGAGACTCATGGTTATCTCGCTGTTGGTTGAGAATTAATTGGCGGAAAGAAACCTTGGAGTTCACAAGAGGAATGGTGTTTTGAAGTTTGTGTGATCAACAAGTCAATTTTGTCTTGACTTGTTGGTCGCGGGCAAACTCTCCCCAACACGCGGGGCGAATATTCGCTTTTGGTGTGAACGTAGAGTGAAGCTTTGTATAACAAGTGCAAAAACTATTTTGTTGCACCATACGAAAGGGTTCCAAAACAAATGCACTCCGCTACAAAATCACCCTGATCATTATACGATGATGAAAAAAAATCTATTTATATTTTTGTTATATCGTCATATGTATCGCAGAACGACCAAATATGGAGTGCAGACTTTTTTTTCAATATCGTGCAGCCCTAGTCCTGAGTAAGCGTCTAACAGGCTGGTGTCCTGGCCCTGGCCCTGTAGTCTGGCTATTGCCAGACCAAGATCAATCGTAGATTGCACGTTGGTCTGGGGAAGCTGCTGTCATTTTCTTCAGCACAAGAGGCGTGATCAACGGGCCTAGTCGGGCCTAGTTCAAATTACTCTGTACGCCAGGGGTACTCAAGTAGAAATGATGAGGGGCCACACATTTTTTTTTCAGTGACTCAAGGGGCCATTTATTGGGACCGTGTACGTCCGATAACGTATCATAACATAACGTATGTATAACATTTACAACATTTTATAACATAACATTTCCTTTTTATTAAAAACAAAAATATTTGCTAAAATATAATTTTAATTTCGGCATATATTAAAAAAAATAACTAAATAAAACCAAACATAACCGTGTTCAAGATAAAAAAACAAAAAGCCTTCAGACAGCCCATTTTTGTGCTTTGTTTAACAAACTATTTCACATTTCTCACATGTCCCCTTTATTGGGAGAATTGGCCTCTGCTTTCTTTGGCCAATGCTTCAAACCTGGGCTGATATGGTGTGATTGCCAGGGAGACACACTGATGCACGTGCTCGTTGGTTAGGCGACTCCGGTACTGATTTTTGATGAAGTTCATTTTTGAGAATGCAGATTCACATCTGTATGTGGATCCAAACATTGTAAGGATGTGCACTGCCATCCTATTCAGCAGGGGGAAATTGGCCGCAGTTACCATTTTTGTCCACAGGGTGATGACGTCACACTGAGTCTTTTTGGGGCAAATTTGGAGCATGCCATTACGGCTCCGGTCGGTATACGTGTGACTGACTGCTGCTGAGATGGACTGTCTGCCTCGAGTTTGGGAGGGCTGGAGCGGTCTGTGGGCTGGAGTGCTATCTGTTTATTGTTGCAACCCCCAGCCTCGTATTGAGATCGCGGCGCGCGGTTTCAAAATAAGAGCGCCCAGCACGATTTTTATTTTTTTTATTTTTTATTTTTTTAATAATTAAAAAAACTTTTCAAAACAGCTCGAGGGCCATTAATAGACACCCCGCGGGCCACAAAAGGCCCGCGGGCCGCTACTTGAGTATGACTGCCGTACTCCTTTGGCTGCTTTCCGTCGCTTCCCTGTCGTCATTGTGTTAAATCAGCCAATAGCGCACCCAGGGCTCCAGAGTGCGCCTAATTTGGGCGCACATGCGCCTAGAATTCGGGGTAGTGCGACCAAATATTTTATTTGGGCGCACCGGTGCGGCTGAAAATTTATCTGGTATAATTATTATTATTATACCAGTCTATTCATAATATTGTAATGACCACGGAAGAGGCAGTGAATGAAGTTTTGATTCGATTTATTAGATACCTAATAAACCGTTGGAACACGCAAGACCGGTAACAGCAACGCCGGTAAACAAACCCGCGAAGCCCAATCCAGGGGCCCCGGGCCTGTACTACGAAGCTCGATTAGAGGGTTAGCGAGGTATGTTGAGCTGAAAGCCTGGGTTAGCTGTACCATGAAAGTCGATCTCTTTAAGCGTCGCTGTGTCACCATGGTGATTTACGCTCGCAACCAAACCTGGTCGGGAGCAGCTTTTCAGCGAGTCTACCCGGAGATCGGCTACTTATATCGGCGTGCGCAGCTTCCTAGCCCCTCCTCCGATAATGGCGTCACCATTTGTGGGTGTTCCCATGGACCTCGGCGCACTTATCGTACAGGCGTCTCTCCGGAGACAGAGGGTTTTTCGGGACAGAACCGATCCCCTGGCATTGTCTGACGATATTCTTTATGAGAGATACAGATTCGGCATTTATTTAAGGCATTTATTTAATGGTCAAAATATTATTAATCAATGGCGTAAATATCGATGGTGCAACCGGTGCAGCTGCCCGGTTGCCCCCCCCCCCCGTCAACAACTCAGCGCAAGGCAGGCACGGTCCAACGCCCCCCGCCCCCCCCCCCCCCCCAACAACTCAAAACTTGGGTGCACCATAAATACGTGCTGGTGCACCCAAATAAAAAATTTAGGCGCACCAGTGCACCCAAGGAAAAAGTTAGTCTGGAGCCCTGAGCGCACCAAGGGGAAAAGCGAGCTTGGTGATTGGCTGCTGCAAAAACACATCAGAAGCAGAAAGAAATGTATTGCTCTTCTCCAGACCCTTGTGCAGGGCGAACTCAAATCGCAGGCAGAATGGGCAGGGCTACCCAGTCTTCCAGCCCTGTGTAGGCTCTGGCCCTGTGTAGGCCTCCCTAACAGTTTGTCTCTGCAGACGGGGGAGAAGCTTGGCGAGACGGAGAAGTTGTGCGTGGGCATCGAGGAGTGTGGCGGCCTGGACAAGATAGAGGCGCTGCAGGTGCACGAGAATGAGGCGGTGTACAAGGCCTCACTGCAGATCATCGAGAGGTACTTCTCAGCCGAGGTGAGGTCAGCCGTCTCTCCCCTGGTGCCGCGGCCAGACCTTTATACTGAAGGTTGACCCTGCAGCACTTTAATAAACCAGTTCTCAGAAAGGTTTATTGGAGGGGAACTCACTTGGCTATTTGTCTTAGATTTGAGAAGTGCAGTTAGTGGGGTTATTGGTTAATAAATTAGATGCTAATAAAGATAATTAATGAAGATATTTTGTGGTTTTGCTTCACTAAACCCTGTTGTTTCCTCCATCCGCTGATGCAGAACGAGGAGGAACAGACGGTGGTCCCGGGGGTCACTGCAGATGGATTTGCCTTCCAGGTTCCGGACGATCAAAGCACTTTCAACTTCTAATGCTCCACATTTCTACATGTTTTTTTTTTTTATTTAAACTCATATTTGTACATACTCGTACAAAGATCCACATTTCCATGCAAGATATGTAAATACATTTTAAGAAATGTCTTCTTAATTGTGTGTAGTTATTTGTGTGATGATAGAACAATTTGGGAGGCAGTGGGTTTGAAGAGAAACGAGCTCCTGCAGTTCCCACGTCAGCCTGGGCTGAAAAAAGAAATGCCTAATCCCTCTGGTGAGGGATTAGGCATTTCTTTTTTCAGCCCATGTACTTTAAGACTTTGAAAAGGGGGTTTTATGAATGAAAACTTTTCGTGGCTTGTTACAACAAAGATTAATAAAAGCTAAAGATTGATGAAATTGATTTATATCCTAATCTCTGCTATAAACCTTGCTGATATAGAGCAACATTTCTTTTTGGGTTCAAGTATATCCATGTCACTATTCCGTTTATTCCATTATTCCGGGTTCAGAGCCATTGCCCATCTACCTGGGTCCAGTGCCAATGCCTATCTTTCATGTCCAGAGCCAATGCCCATCTATCCGGGTTCAGAGCCAATGCCCGTCAGGGGGGTGGCGAGGGGGATCCCTCGCCTGGAGCCTCCACTGGCAGTGCATCTCTGTCCGGGCGCCGGATGGCGCCCTAACGAAAAGCCGCTGCCCCCCGACCGCCTCCAGAAGCAGATTGTCGGCCTAACGGATGTTAGGCCGACAATCCGCGGCGGCGGTCGACAACATCGCCCTGCTCTCCTCTGCCATGGTCTCCTTGTCGGCTGACGGGGAGGAAGCCGCGAGATGGCTGGCGGTTTCCCGCTTTTCCAGCGCCATCCTCCAGATATGCCAGCCGATAGCCGTTTCGGCCGGCCGGCATATGGCGTGGGCTACCATGATTCAAAGGGTCATATGGCTCTCCCACACTGCGTTGCCGGAACGAGAGCGGGCCAGCCTCGTCCAGGGTCCACTAGCGCCTGATGGCCTATTTGGTCCCCGGTTGTCCGAGGTGCTCGCGCACCAGCAGCCTGGGAGGAGGCGGGGTCCAGGCCGGTTCCAGGGGGCCGCCTCCGACTCCAGCCCCGGTGCCGCAGCAGCAGCAGCCGCCGCAGACGGGTAGAGCAGCGCCACGGACCGGGAAGTTCCGGAAGCTTGCTCCTTTTTCTTTCCCTATTAAAGAAAAAAGTAAAGACCGAACGGCGGTACATGGTACCTAAAGAGCGATATTCCTCAGGCCACCTGCATCCTACGCTTGTGGTGCGTTCCTCCATGTTGCCTCTTTCCCCCTCTCAGCCCTGTGGTTCTAGGGTGGCGGTCGGACGGCGTGTTCACATGGCCTCTGGTTCACCGGCTTCTAAGAAGCATCGTCCCTTGGAGCCTCGTGGACGGGTCAGAGACTTGTTGCACAAGCCCGTGGTAGGGGCTTAGTATTCGAAGCTTAAATCAGTATTCGGAGCTTCGTTTTTTTTCTTTCTGACTTAGTGACGTACCAGAGCGAGGGAGGCAAACTATAAGCGTCAGCGACACCAAGCAGAGAAGCGAGAGAGGTGGAGGAAGAATAGATATCTTGTTTCCCTTTACTTTATAACACAACATTAGCGGGATCTCTGGAGGAAAAGTAATACTTAAAACCTTAGCTTAGTTGTTTGCTTACGTTCGCTGTACAGCGCCGCGCCAATCAACTGTGACTGGCTTGCTGCAGAGCGTGAGCGTCAATATAATGGATATAATATGGACACATAAGACAATCAATATTCGGTATTTGTTATGGATTTATTGTACAAATTCCCTGAAAAGATGCACATTCCAGGATGAATTGAAAAGCTCCCGTAAGGGCTGAGATGGCAGAGAACAGCTGATTTGGAATGGAGCAACAGCTGTTCGCTTTCACGGGGAAAAACTAAGGAACTTCAACCTACTTAGGCCTACTAATTAACGTTCAAAAGCTATTCAATCTTCAACAAAATATGCTGATACTGTCAAAATCGGTTCCAGGGAGTATATAGGGATTATTAATGTTGTTTTTGATGGTGTTTTTTTCTGGTCTCGAGTATTCGAATATTCGCTCGGAAAAAACGAGTATTCGAAGCCTGAAAAATGGCATTCGGGCCAGCCCTAGCCCGTGGATACGGCCGCTTGTACCGGTCTCCTGGTTCCCCACATTATAGGTGAGGAGACGGGTCCGAGCGCTGTGGCTACAGCCTGCGGACAGCGCATGCGCACAGGTGCGGCGGCCGGACGGCTCGCTCCCTGTTCAGCGGGCACGAGCGCGACGTCTAGACAGCTCGTTGTTTTTACAGCGGCTGGTTCTGGTACGTCTCCTACGCTCGCTGAGCCTCCTCCCTTTCATGGCCCTTGGCGGTAGGGGCAGAGGAATACGGGTTATTCCTGGACGGTCTTCCTCAGCTGTCGGCTCGCCCTCTCACCGACCGCTATGCGTGTTGGCAAGAGCGGTGCGTTCTGCCATCGTGGTTGGACACCACGTTGAGATGGGGCCATCCCATACAGTTCAAGTGTCGTCCCCCACCCTTTATGGGGTTGGTGGAGACCACGCTACGGGACCCGGCTGCGAGCAGGGCTCTGGCAGCAGAGGTGGCACGTCTCTTGGTAAAGGGGGCCATCACTGTCGTTCCCCCCGCACTCCCGTTTTTCGCGTTCGCAGAAACGTGACCGCACTGTCCACCATGCGCCTGTTAGGGCAGATGGCAGCTGCCCACCCCGTGGACCCCTGGGTCTGCTCTTTATGCGCAGACTCCAGCGGTGGTTTGCTCGCCAATGGTTGGACCCCAGGCGACACAAGCTCAGGGTGCTCCTCGTTCCCTTTTCGGTGTCGCCAGACCTGGAATATTGGAAAAGACCCTCCGCCCTTCTCAGGGGTGTTCCCCTGGGCAGGGTGGCGTCCTACGTAGTGGTCTTCACGGACGCCTCGTTGACGGGTTGGGGTGGAACGTGCCTCTCTCACTCGGTCGGAGACGAGTGGCGCACGCCCCCTACAGCACACATAAATGTGTAGGAGCTCGACGCTGTGAGGAAAGTGCTGTTGCATTTCTTTCACCTGGTGCGCGGCCGCCACGTTCTGATCAGGACAGACAGCGTGTCGGCGGCGGCGTACATCAACAGACAGGGGGGAGTCCGGTCCCCTGCTCTCCACCGAAAGGCGGTCGAGCTCTGGCTTTGGGCTCATCAGTATCTCCTCAGTCTGAGAGCCCTATATCGCGGGCGCCCAGAACATTGGGGCGGACCTCATGTCTCGAGGCGGTCCCCGTCGAGACGAGTGGCGGTTACATCCCGTCATTGTCAGACTGATCTGGCAGAGGTTCGGGACAGCGCAGGTGGACCTCTTCGCGTCCAGGGAGAACACTCACTGCAGGTGGTGGTTCTCCCTCAGCCCTCGGGATCTTCCCCCGTTGGGGGTAGATGCGTTGGCACACACATCTTGGCCGCGGGCTCTCTTGTATGCGTTTCCCCTGCTCCAGCTGATCCTTCCTCTTCTGGAACGGGTCAGACAGGAGAGACTGTCCCTGATATTAGTGGCCCCGGAGAACCGTTCAGCTCTGTGGTTTCCAGAGCTGGCCGCACTCTCGCGGTCAGCGCCGTGGCCAGTACCGTTCAGGCCGGATGCGCTTTCACAGGTCCACGGGACAGTGCACCACCCGCCCGATGTCTCGGGACGGCTGTTGGTTTGGCTCCTGAGAGGTTGATCCTGCAGGGCAAAGGTTTGCCTGAGACGGTTATCAACACTCAGAGCGCTCGTGCGCCTTCTACTTCTTCCCTCTATGCGGCGAAGTGGTGCGCCTTCTCTAATTGGTGTGAGAGGAACCACGCTGTCCCATCTTAATTTCGAGGTGGGTAGCGTGCTTTCGTTTCTGCAAAACTTATTGGAAAAAGGTTTGGCCTTCTCCACTATCAAGGTCTATGCGGCAGCCGTTTCGGCTGGCCATGCAGGCCGTGATGGTGGACCGATCTTCAGCCATCCACTGGTCAAGAGATTCTTGCGTGGGGCTAGACGGGTTAGGCCTGTTTTCACGCGTGCTTACACCACGCTGGGATCTCCCCACCGTGTTGCGCGGATTGTCCAGGGATCCTTTCAAGCCTCTTTCTCAGGCCCCCTTGGATGCCCTGTCATTTAAGACGGCACTCTTGTTGGCCTTGGTTTCTGCCAAGCGGGCCGGTAAGCTAACCGCTCTGTCTGTCAGCACAAGTTGCTTGTTGCTAAACGAGGACAGCTCCTTCGCGTTGCTCAGACCTAATCCTGCGTTCCTCCCGAAGAACATTAATAGTTATTTTCGGTCGAGGGATATTGTGCTTAAGGCTTTTCACCCCCCGCCTCATTCTAGTGAGGCGGAGGCGGAGTTGCATCTCCTGTGCCCGGTTCGGGCGTTGGCTATGTACGTGAATCGCTCGGCCGCGTTCCGCTCCACACAACAGTTGTTTGTGTGTTATAGCGACGCTAGCAGGGGCCGCGCTCTCTCTAAACAGCGGTTTTCTCGCTGGGTATGTGAGGGTGTTTGCTTAGCCTACTCTCGGCAGGGCTTGGCGCCACCGTTGGGCGTTAAAGCTCACTCCACACGGAGCGTGGCCTCTTCAACTGCTCTACTCAGGGGCGTTTCGGTGGAAGACATCTGCGCGGCTGCGTCTTGGTCTTCCCCCGGCACTTTTGTCAGTTTTTACATGTTAGACATGTCCAGGGGCTCACTCGGCAACTCTGTGCTGGAGTCCGGGTCCCCTTTTACGGCTTAAGAATAAAGACATGTTCTTTAAAGCGGCGTGGTTGGATTTCCTCACGCCGGCTGGCGAGTTGGACTTGATTACCAGTCTTACTCTCCACCTTTTTTCAAATAGAAAACAGGCTCGGGGGGTTTCTCTATTGGCTCGCCAATTGTCAGGTGGCTTTGTTTGCCAGTGTGGCACTCCCGCCGTTTTCTTCTAATAAGAAACGGCCGAGAGAGTCCCCTTATTGGAGAGACGGATTCTGTGGCTCCGCCCCCGGTAGTAGCGGACCTAATGGAAACCGTGTTGCTCTGGTTTTTCTTTTCCTTTTCATGGGTTCCATGAAGCACGGATTAGAGCCGGAGTCTTTACAGACTTACTTTTTTCTCCCTTGATCATTGCCTTGCTTGATCTAGGAGGAATTCGTTTTTTATTAAGATGTTGTGTTTTACACTTCCTTGGCTTTTTTGAGTCTTAATGTGTTCTGGTGACTTAGGTCGTTTTGACTGGGGTCCAGCAGGAGTACATTGATCGGGCTCCGCTCGCAGCTTCACCTAAGCCCATAAGGCGAAGCCTAGACGGCGTAGCCTACATGAAATAGAACGATAGTTATGTTATTATAACTCTAGTTCTATGATTGTAGGCGTAGCCGTCTAGTTTCCCACCTGCTGTACCCTCCAAATGCTGAAAGAAAAGCGTGGAGGATGAGCGACGGTATACACCGCGTTATATAGACACGATACCGTGGGGAAATGTGGGCGCCCACGCTGATGGGTGCATAGTTTGAATTTTCAGCGCACGGGACAAGCCCATAAGGCGAATCCTAGACGGCTACGCCTACAATCATAGAACTAGAGTTATAATAACATAACTATCGTTTAGTGTTCCTGGAGGTTTAGGGTTCAGACCCCAGAGGTCCTAGGGTTCAGACCCCAGAGGACTTGGTGGGTTTAGGGTTCAGACCCCAGAGGTCCTCGGATCTCCTCATTCTGTCTGCGTTGTTCAGGAAAGGGACTCGATGGGAGTGTTACGGCAGCGGGCTTCGAGCAGCGATACCGGGACTCCTTTATTCTATGTTGCTCAGCAAGCTACCGCATAGCTAGGCTGATGTCTTTGGAAGGGTTGTCTTAAGTTGACGCGGACCCTTGTATTCAAGTATATCTATTATATTAAATCAATATATTCTATCAGAGGATGTCTAACCAGGGCGCGAGGCGGAGCGGCCCGGTGAAACTGCGGCTGACAGGTAAGACTGCTGCTAGCTACAGTTGGCGTGCTAACCAGGACCACTGCAGACCTTTCTCTCTGTCTCCTACTTTAAAACTTTCTAACTTCTCTTACGACATGATCTTAATCTCCTTTAGTCCATGAGTGTATGTATGAATGTATACGTTTCTTTACGAGGAGCAGCAGTGTAGCTACAGCCTGCGTGCTAGCTAACGTTAGCTTCAGTAATGTGTTTCAGTAAACTTTGTCTAATCGTAATGCTTGGTGTCATGAGGTGAGATAATTGCTATAGATTAATCATAGATATAACTGCTTTAGGAGTCCGTCGATGAGTATTATTGCTCAATGTTGCTTTTGTTCTAAAATGTGATTTAAGGTTATTCTACAGTGAATGAATTATTGAGGACGCTCCATATTAATGAAACACAATAAGGTTAATGACAATAACCTGATTCAGTGATTATTCATAAGCCGAGTCTTTGATTTATCACTGGCTTTATTTAAACGTCATGCAACTCTTCTTGTGTGGACCTTTACAATGTGTACGATGTGTTTGGACCTTTACAATCATAATGAAGACTAGTTTTCTGTAGGTAACCAGATCCCCGCATATTTGGGGGCTTTTTAAGCGCCGTTCAAGTTTTCAATCTCCCCATCCAAACCAGATCTATTATATTATATATATTATCAGATCATTTAAGGAAGGGCTTTGTATCTGTTGTATCTTTAGTTTGGTTATTCTGATCATACATACTCGTCTCTGGAGCACAATGCACTAAAGCTTTGTTTATATTTCTTTAACTCCAAAGTATCGCCATAAATTTCCAGACAATGTGGGACAGGAGGGAGTTTGGGAGAGGGCACACCCATCCCGTCTGCCTCCCAGCTTCTCCATTATGCAGAACGTTTTTAAAGGGTCCGCAGTCGTCTTCAGTCGGAATCCCAGGAATGTGAACTCTGAGTTGAAATCTGGGTCCCTGCAGATCAGACACGTCTTCCGTCTCTCCCTAACCAGATTGTGAGTGTGTGTGTGCGTGCTCGTGTGCGTGTGCATGTGTGTGAGATAAAAGAGAAAGTATCAATGGGAAACGGAAAGGAGGGATGTACGATGGAGAATAAGGGATTTTGGAGGGTCAAAAGGACTCAAAACAGCGGTCAGACTTACTACTGAGAAACCCTGGTTAAGCACTGATTGCATGGTGTGCATTATATATGACCGTGCGTACAGAAGTACAGGCCTTTTTAAAGCATTTGTGTTGTCGGCTCACATAGGCTGGATGTATAGTTTGCTCTGGAAGGAATCCCATCTCAGCCGGCCTCCACCCTGTCTGTCTGTGGGGAAGTGGGCTATTTGGAATGCACTTTTCTTCTTCTCTTTTATTGAACATTGTTAAGTATTTTAAGAAGCTGCATTACCCTCACATAGCCACAAGGGGAGCAAGACCTTATTGAAGGCTGCTCCACCACAGAAGGCATCACCTTTAGTTAGGTGAAGAAGCCGAAGCCATTACGTCACCCCGGCCACGCCCACTAGGCCACGCCCACTTGACGTCCTCTCTAGCGGGTGATTTCGAACTCCAGAGGCAGAGATCAATAGGGAGACGGCAGAGAGCCACCCCGGGCCTAAGCCCGGGGGCTTGAAGTAGATCACGGTATTTTCCTCTCACACACGTTAGATACAATTCCCTCCCTTAAGCTTCAGTTACCATACCGAAACATGCCGACTTTATAACGAATAAAGCGACTTAAAAGCAACCCGGGATTGGACAACATTCTTCAAGAATATGCAACATATTTGGTGACCTACGACGTTCGGAAGAAAGTCCCGAGAATCCCGGCGGGCAAGACGCTAAAACAACTTCAACAGGCCACACACGTCTGAGGTAAGTAGAACTCTCATTGTCTTAAAGATTAAATCGGAAATAGGATTGGTTGTAAGAACATTTAGGTGTAAGTTTGTTTTAGCCACCGTCCGGTCGTGCTGCTCCAGAGGCCTGGACATCGATTTAAAAAGCATAACACGTGTAGATCAACGGTTGCAAGGAACTCTGAAGGCCCTCCCTCTCCCCTTCTTTACACTTGAGTTGTTTTGAGTGCTCGTCGTTAACAATCGTTCTTGGTACTGGTTGAGAGGTAAACCTCCACTATCGGTCTCTGTATAGATCGGGCCAAAATAGTATATTAACAAGAGTTATCTTTCACTTCTCCGCTGAGGCCGGCACGGTCTGTGTTCGTAAGCAGTAGCTCCATAGCGGACGTTCGGAGTGAATACTATATTATCTGCCGATCCGCTAAATGCCACCCTCGGCTGCATGCTTACATTTTACATTCAAGTTCTGTTGGTATTTTGTTATTAAAGACGATGAATTATTAAGGTAAAAGACCCCCTGACCCCCCACACTCGTGAAGTTCCCACCGTCCCCCCTCCAGGCCCCCTACACACGAGCACCCCCCCACCCCTCCAACGCCTCCCTCCCCTTGAAACCTTTTCATCTACCTCTTAAGATCCCGTCCAACACCCAACTCCCCCCCCTCCGCACCCCACCTTCAAACACTCTCTTCCCCCTACCCTTCCTTATTCATATTGCTTAAAGAAGGCCACTCGCCTCTCTATTGTTAGTTAAATTGAAGTTCTTTTCTTATTGTTCTTTCTTCCCCTTGCTCCCTCCCACCATAGACATGTGTTGGAACCAGAATGTAGTTAAGTGTTTGTATATTTGGGGGTCTGTGTGTCTGGGTGCTGAAATACAGGGAGCCAGTCCCTAGTTGATATTGGCAAAACACGCAAATATTTGTGTAGGTTGTAATCAATGTTTTTTGATTCACACACATTAATAGTTTAAACGATCTATAAATGTTTACATTTGTACTAAATTTGTTCTTCCTCTTCAGGCCTTTGCAACCCAAGCAATGATGGATGCCCGGCATTCATCATTTTAATTGTTTACATTACCACCCAACACTGATCATTTTACTTCTGTGCATTGATCTCTCTCTCTCTTCAGGAAAAAGCAGTATATGCAGTAACGAATGCCTAACACTCAGACATTATGTTTTTCAAGGTTGCTGGGCCCTTCTGTCTGTTTTCATGCGTTTTGTGTATCAAAACAGGAGTACAATAGACACGGGTTGTGTCATGCACATTGATATTAGGGAACCAGGATGGTTCAAATAGACACGGGGTTGAACTGCTAAAATAATATGTTTAATTAATAAATGCTGCACATGGTTTCAACCGATAACTTCTGAATTTTTCTTTTACGTTCAGTTTTTGTTTTGTTTATAGAATATCACCATATATTTAATACCAAGATGTGCATAATTGTTGTAAGTTTGGATGACTCTTTATTCTACCTAGTTTAGACGGTTTTGATTGACCTAGCTCAAGATTCACCAGATGTCAGACGTAGGATTGTGGCACTTCCTGGGAGCCCCCGAGCCACACGTCGACTGCACCAGGTGTCAAGACGTAGGATTGTGGCACTCCTTGGGAGCCTCCGAGCCACGCGTTAATCGACTAATCGTTCCTGCAGTGTTCTGAGGTGCTAACGGTGGAGCTCAATGGGAGGCTCCGGGAGAGTTAACAATCGCGGGCTCACACGGGGAGTGGTGGCGGTGGGGCTCATGGGGAGGCCCCGGGAGAGTTGTCAATCACGGGCTCACACGGGGAGAAATCTAGTAAGTCAGTAAGTCAGAAGGTTGAATTAATGTATCGATTTGATGTTGACCAACAAAAAACTAGATAATTATAATAATAACTAGAACTGAGAGCAGTTATGCAGGAGTCCAAGAAATGTGCATTTTGCCGGCACAACGCGAAGCATGTGTTCAAAACGCTACCGTGAACCTGTGGATATAAAGGTTTTGATTGTGGGAGGTTCGGTGTGGGAGTTCAGAAAATTCCTTTGGCCAATTAGGAGAAAAACAATTTCCTCGTTTATGGCGGCCCCTAATGGCGAAATTTTGTAGAAGATATACAATTTCCTTGTTTATTGCGCCCCCTAATTGCGAAATTTTTCCGAAATTTCTATCGAACGACATTAAGGGTAGCACCAACATGTCTGTAAAATTTGGACTCGATCCGATGTGTAATTTTGGGTTTTGGGGGATTTTACATTTTCCAAGTGTAACATAGCTAATAAACAAATATTCAAAATGCTACCGTTTCGTCATCGACGGTCGAGTCAAAATAGTTAACGATTTATTTTCGTGTGCGTCTGAAGATGTCGTATGCAAAGTTTGGTGTTGATTGGTCAAAAAATGTATGGAGGAGTAGGGAAAAGGCAGTTTAGCGGTTTTCGCGATTTTGCGAAAAAAAATTATAGACGCAATGCCAGCAACTGCCAAAAGATGCAGCAGACTCCAGTGAATCTATGTGTCTAACGTTTTGGACTGTGGGAGGTTCGGTGTGGGAGTTATAGCCCCAAACGCGTATTCCTTGGTATAGCGCCACCTAGTGACCGGCAGGTCTGGATTTTGTCGTCTACGTAGTCCGCACAGACCTGGATCTAGTCATGCAATTGGCGTGTCTGCACCATTTACGGTTTGGGCTGTGGTACCACTTTGAAGGAGGTAAGTATAACTAGAACTGCAAGCAGTTATGCAGGGGTCCAAGAAATTTGCATTTCGCCGGCACAACGCGAAGCAAGTGTTCGAAACGCTACTGTGAACCTGTGGATATACCGGTTTGGTAACACTTTATAATAACTACACACAATTCATCATTTATTAAGCATTCGTTACCTATTAGGTAATGGTTTGTTCCCCATTAGTTATTTATTGTTCATACATAACGTATCATTAGTAAAGCATTTCTTCACAGTTATAAATGGGTTTGTTCATAGTAAATAAGCCTTCTAAAAAACTATTAAATAATGGTTTGTTCACCATTAGTTATTTATTGTTCATACATAACGTATCATTAGTAAAGAATTTTTTCACACAGTTATAAATGGTTTGTTCATAGTAAATAAGCCTTCTAAAAAAGTAATTTTACCATTATTATCTAGGTACTTAGGAATGTATAAGGCCGGTTAAAACCTGGAAGTTGATGATTAACAGACTATCTAGACCTACATTTGTTCATGCCTTAAATAAAATGTTATGATTTAGAAATAGGCCTCAACTAATAGCTGGGGTGTTAATACATATGTTACAAATACTTACCAATTAGGTTAGCCATGATTAATTCATGAGTTACTACGGATTAGTTGACTACATGGTGTGAGCCCATATAAAGTGAGCACTTTCTATGCTTTACAAAGCATTTATAAATGAATTGCAAACATAACCTGGACACAAATATGTATTATTCTATTTGGACATGCCTTCAGAACTATGCCTACGGATAGTTAGTGTTACTGCATCTTTAACAAGCACTTAACAACACTTCAATTCATGATTAACTCATGAGTTACTACTGATTAGTTGACTATATGGTGTGAGCCCATCTAAAGTGAGGACTTGCTATGCTTTTCAAAGTATTTATAAATGAGTGGCAAAAGCTAGCAGATACCAAAGAGACACAAGTAAAATAAGTATTATTTTAAGAAAAGGGAAAGAAATGTCAAAGTGTTGAAAACGTACAAATACATATTTAAAACTAAATACATTATAATTATTATTTTCAACACAAATTGTGTTTTTAAACAGTGACTAAGATCACACAACCCAGGGGGAAAAAAAGAAACTGAAAATAAGCTATGAACAATGGTATTGAACAAACTACAATAAATAGCAAATTACAATAAATAAATACAATTAATGCATACTTATGTTGTCATAAAACAAACAAACAACAATATAAACATATGTATGCACAATTAATTAACACTACCTAGGCCTACTTATATTTTTTTGAGATGTCGTGCATTAGCCGACCAAATGCACCATGGTGGTGCTTTTTCGCCAGCCACTCGTTCCACTCTATGAGGGACAAATGGTCAGAGAGCAGACTTTCTGACCGATTTCCCCTCAGTCTCCATATCTGCTCCTTGTAAGAGCGCCAGGCCCTCTCCACGTGCTGAGTATGAGCCCCAGTACGCGGATCAACATACCACCTACTGTGATTCACAGTATGATGGTGGTACCCAAGCCCTGAGAGTACACGGTAGGAACGCCATTCATCACTTATAATTGATGTCCCTGGTCTGACATGGTGAACTATTAAAGGCACGAGGTGCCCCCTGGATCTCTTCTCCACAAGGCGCAAAACTGGCCTCCTTGCCTCTCCTTTCACGCCAAGCATCCCAAATACCCACTTCCGCCGTCTCCACCCACCAGCCATCCTTCCTCTTCCATACTTATACAGGAAAAAAACAATACAGATATAATCAGTTATATATTTTACTATTATACAATCATATTACTATTAAAAAATAACTTGATTAACTACTGTTTTTCAAGTATCAATATGTTGTAAACTAAAGCTAAAAACATACCTTTCGTTTGTGTCGAAAATGGCTCTCATCAATAGCTACAAACTCCCTTCTCCCACCAATCTGCTGACGTGTCCGCCTCCTCAACCTCTCCATCGCAATCACACATACCTCCCTTATTTTTTTGGTCCATTTTGGTCAGAGTGGCTGAACTGGCTGCAATGCCGTCTTCCATAATGTCAATTTGTCTCAGTCTAAGACCCTGTGAAAATCTTCAAAGGTAAATACAAAAAATGTTGTACTGTTAATACATTTAACACAATCAAAGAGACCAGCAAAAAGCTAAACAATACACTGTATTGTTTCTTCAATAATTAATTCAGCTTGACTGGCTTAAAGTCTTGCTACGCAGTTTCTTAGCTAGAACATTTATTTTGTCACACACAGCAATCATCTCCTAACGATCCACTAGCTGCCTGTCCGCTGAATATGCTAGCTCTCTGTTTTGTTTGTGTCAGGGTGTGGGTGTCTCCCTGTGTTTCCCTCCTGTGTTGATTACTGTTCCCTCCCCTAATGTGTCTCAGCTGTTCCTCGTTGTGTTTGTTATTTAAGCCCTCGTCTTTCCTTTGTTCGGTGTGCTGTCATTGTGGTTTGCTGTGGTTGTTTGTGTTGGCTAGTCCTGCGTGTTCCGTGTTCCCTGTCGTCTCCCGAGTTCCCTGTAGTCTCCCGAGTTCCGAGTTGTCTCCCGAGTTCCGAGTTTCCTGTGCCTTAGCCTTTAGGTTTGAATAAAGTGCCGTTTCCGTTCAATACCGTCTGCGTTTGGGTCCTACCTGCCTGCATGCACCCGCAGTTCCTTAACAGAATGACAGCACCCCGAACAAAGGACCCAGCGGACGATCAAGTTAGCCGTGAGTGGCAGGATTTATTTATTATGAAGGCAATAGATCGCTGGGAGAGTTTGGGGTGCCACCCGGTTAGCCGTGAGCTCCAGGATTCATTTTTTATGAAGGCAAAAGCTCGCTGGGAGAGTTTGGGGTACCACCCGGTTCCTCCTGGCACTCCAGCTCCCGCATTGACTCCGGTCCCCGAGCCCTGTCCGGTTCCTGAGCCCACTCCTAGCCTTCCAGAGGGGGACCGGCCTCTTCGCCTGCTTGAGGTGGTCCGCCCTCCGCTCCTGCCTGAGGGGGCCCGCCCCCTGCTCCTTCCAGAGGGGGACCGGCCTCTGCTCCTGCCGGAGGGGGTCCGCCCTCCAGACCGTCCAGGGGAGGCACGCTCCCCGCTCCTGCCTGTGGGGGCCCTCCTCCACTCCTTCCCGAGGGGGGTTCCCCTTCAAGGCCTTCCACCGGAGGGGACCCGCCCTCTACCTGGCCTTCCACCAGAGGGGACCCGCCCTCTACCTGGCCTTCCACCAGAGGGGACCCGCCCTCTGCCTGGCCTTCCACCAGAGGGGACCCGCCCTCTACCCTGTCCACCAGAGGGGACCCGCCCCCTACCTGGCCTGCCACCAGAGGGGACCCGCCCTCTGCCTGGCCCTCCTCCTGAGGGGACCCGCCCTCTGCCTGGCCCGCCTCCTGAGGGGACCCGCCCTCTACCTGGCCTGCCTCCTGAGGGGACCCGCCCTCTACCTGGCCTGCCTCCTGAGGGGACCCGCCCTCTACCTGGCCTGCCTCCTGAGGGGACCCGCCCTCTACCTGGCCTTCCTCTTGAGGGGACCCGCCCTCTACCTCGCCTTCGCCGGCCTCCTGAAGGGTTCCGCCTTCACCGCTGCCGGCCTTCTGAGGGGGTTCTGTGCCACTGCAGGTCTCCTGAGCGACTGAGCCCTCATCGTCCTTGCCGCCGGCCTCCTGAAGGGTTCCGCCGTCACTCTGCCTCTGCTTGCCCCTCAGGCCGTCCGCCTGAGGCTCCCTGCCATGCCCTGGGGCAGTTTTCTGGCCGCCCGCCTGACGTCCCTCGGCTCTGCCCCAGTCCATTTATTTTTTTTTGATTCCCCCCTCCTGGCGCCCCTCCACCCACCCGTTTTGGGTTTGACTTTCTTTGTTTTTTGCTTGTCGTGGGTCGCCTGGGAGTCGACCCTTAAGGGGGGGGTACTGTCAGGGTGTGGGTGTCTCCCTGTGTTTCCCTCCTGTGTTGATTACTGTTCCCTCCCCTAATGTGTCTCAGCTGTTCCTCGTTGTGTTTGTTATTTAAGCCCTCGTCTTTCCTTTGTTCGGTGTGCTGTCATTGTGGTTTGCTGTGGTTGTTTGTGGTGGCTAGTCCTGCGTGTTCCGTGTTCCCTGTTGTCTCCCGAGTTCCCTGTAGTGTTCCGAGTTGTCTCCCGAGTTCCGAGTTTCCTGTGCCTTAGCCTTTAGGTTTGAATAAAGTGCCGTTTCCGTTCAATACCGTCTGCGTTTGGGTCCTACCTGCCTGCATGCACCCGCAGTTCCTTAACAGTTTGAAACATCAACAGCCGTGACGGCACCCAAAAATACTTCGAGAACCTTCAACATAGAAATGTGGTTATCATATTCAGACAATCAAGCACATATTAACCGAGCACTCTATACTATTCATTTTGTTCTTTTATTTATTTTTAAAAAGAAAATGCTTTGCATGTTTCAAGTACTCAAAATATAGGCTTTTTCTCAATTCAATTCAAATTCAATTTTATTTGTATAGCCCTTAATCACCATTACAGTCTCAAAGGGCTTAACAGGCCAAATATTTGTGACACCCCCCTTTACCCATGCCCCAACACGGGCAAGAAAAAACTCCCTTGAATCAGCAAGGAAGAAATCTTGAGAAGAAACGCAGTGTAGGGGATCCCTTCTTCCAGGGATGGTCAGGAGTGCAATGGGTGCCACAATTGGGAAACAGGTAAATACATGTACATCATATTAAAATGGTGATGGGGTTCTGGCCGGTTATCCATGAGGAGAGTCCAGGCATCCAGTCCAGCACCCGCAGCACGCTACAACTGACAGAATAGTGAATTAGAACGGAAAAGTACATAGTGGGAATGTATAATGTAATAAGAAAAGCACCAGCAAACAGAGTAGTCTTCACTACGCATCTGTTGTTTTCACACTCCAAATGCAAGATTGTAGAGGTGCGTTTTGAGCTTCCCTTTGAATAGCTCCACAGAGTCAGCTTCCCTGATCGCTGATGGCAGCCTATTCCATAAAAAGGGGGCTCGATAGGCAAACGCTCTCTGTCCAGCCGATTTCTTTTTAACCTTCGGCGATGAAAGAAGGCCGGCTCCCGAAGACCGGAGAGACCGAGAAGGACTATAAGGAATAATCAGGTCCTTCAGGTACAATGGAGATAGTCCATGCAAGGCTTTATAGGTTAGCAATAGCACCTTAAAGTCTGATCTGAAAGTTATTGGTAGCCAATGTAAAGAGGCGAGAATAGGTGTAATATGATCAAACTTTCTCGTTCTGGTCAGCAATCTAGCTGCCGCATTGTGTACCAGCTGTAGACTCTTTATAGTAGAGTTCGGTAATCCCGAGAACAGTGCATTGCAATAGTCCAGTCTTGACGAGACAAACGCATGAATCAGTGTCTCTGCATCCACTACAGATAACATTGATCTGATTCTTGCAATGTTTCTCAAATGGAAAAAGGCAATTCTAGTTATACTTCTTATATGCTGATCAAAGCATAGTTGAGGGTCAAACAAGACACCAAGATTTCTGACGGATGCACTCTGTGGGATGGCGAAGCCATCCAACCACAGAGAGACATCCTCAAACTTTTCCCGGTCCCGCTTCGAGCCGATAATCATCAGCTCTGTCTTCCCAGTATTAAGCTGTAGGAAGTATTGTGACATCCAGCCCTTCACAGCAGCCAAACAGGACTCAACCTTTTGAATCTGGGCAGAATCCCCGGAATCTACAGGAATGTAGAGCTGGGTGTCATCCGCATAGCAATGGAAACTAATTCCGAAGCCGCGGATAACGTCACCGAGGGGAAGCATATAAATTGCAAAAAGCAATGGACCAAGAACCGACCCTTGTGGTACGCCAAAGCGCAATTTACAATGCTTCGATTCTGCACCCTCATGAAGCACAAATTGGGTTCTATCTGTGAGGTACGATTCAAGCCAACCAAGAGCCGTACCCCCGAAACCAACATAGTGTTCAAGACGGTGAAGAAGAGTGCTATGGTCAATCGTATCAAACGCAGCGCTCAGATCCAACATCACAAGCATTGTGCTTGTATTTTTATCCAAAGCAAGAAGGATGTCATTTACAACTCTTGTAATAGCAGTTTCAGTTGAGTGGAAATTCCTGAACCCCGACTGGAAAGGTTCGAAGGCAAGGCAAGGCAGGTTTATTTGTATAGCACATTTCATACAACAAGGCAACCCAATGTGCTTCACAAGTCAAAAAAAAAGGATGGTCCTTGCATACAAATAGAAGTTACAAAAGCAATAATAGTAGCAAGTAGATAAGAATAATAAGAGTTACAATTAAAATGTAGTAATGTAAGTAAAAACATACAATCATAGAGAACATGTTAATTAAAGGCATCTCTGAACAATTTCGTTTTTAGTTTGGTTTTAAAAGTGGCAACAGTGGGGGCTGTTTTAATATCCAGAGGTAGTTGGTTCCACAAACGGACCGCATAGTTACTAAAGGCAGCCTCTCCCTGCTTAGTACGGGCAGAGGGTTGAACCAGCATACAAAGCTCTCCAGATCTAAGAGATCTGGTAGGGCAGTAGATTCTGAGCATATTTTTAAGATAAAGGGGTCCCTGGTTTTGAAGACATTTAAAAACAAGTAATACAACTTTAAAATCAATTCTAAATGATACTGGTAACCAGTGTAGGAACCTTAGTACGGGTGTTATATGATCTCTTTTCTTTGTTTGTGTAAGTAACCTGGCTGCAGCGTTTTGAATAATTTGAAGGTGTTTAATTGTTTTTTGAGGTAGGCCGGTGAAAAGACCATTGATAGTAACGTCAATCCTAACTTTAGCGCTAACGCTAACGTCAATGCTAATTCAGCGCTAATGCTAACGCTAACGTCAACGCTAACGTCAACGCTAACTTCAGTGCTAATGCTACCGTCAGGGATAACGTCAACTCCAACGTTAGCGCTAATGCTAACGTCAATGCTAACTCAGCGCTAATGCTAACTTCAGCGCTAATGCTAACTTCAGCGCTAATGCTAACTTCTGTGCTAATGCTAACGTCAACGCTAACGTCAGCGCTAATGGTACCGTCAATGCTAACTTTAGCGCTAATGCTAACGTCTGCGCTAACGCTAACGTCAACGCTAACGTCAACACTAACGTCGGAGCTAACGTCAGCGCTAACGTCCGCGCTAACGTCAACTCTAACGTCACTGCTAACGTCCATTGTTGTAGTCCATGACAAAGACTACACTACCCTCCACCACACTGGCTTTAACCAGACTCCAGAGTGGTGCGCTCGCCACTGATTGTCAACGAGCAACAGCTGTGGAAAACGGTTAACGAATCCGGAATAAAACTAAAACTGTGAATCTCAAAAAACTATAAATGATATCGAAATTCTGTTTGAATATTATTGAAGATCCGAATGTGTAGATCCGTTTAATTCTTTGAATGATGGTAAACGGTTGAAATTTGACCAAGTTATGAAGGTTTGAATGTTGGAAGGGTTGAATCAGCCTCAAGGTTGAATCAGCCTCATTTGAATATCGACTGTTGGAGACCACTGATTGGTCAACGAGCTGTTGCCATGGCAAACGGTTAGAGTGAGAGCAACTGAAAACTGGTAAATGATATCGAAATTCTGTTTGAAGATTATTGAAGATACAAATGTGTAGATCTGTTTAATTCTTTGAATGATGGTAAACGGTTGAAATTTGACCAAGTTATGAAGGTTTGAATGTTGGAAGGGTTGAATCGGATGAAGGGTGAATCAGCGTTTTTTGAATTTTGAATGGGAGTGAATGGGGGAATTTTCGGTGAATAAAGTTGAATATCTCGGGAATTATGAATAATATCAATGAGAAAAATAATAGCATAATACTACTAATGGAGCTGAACGTTTTAATGTTTGAATGATGTTTATACGTTGAAGTATGTTGAAGGAGTCGCTCGCAGAAAAAGTGGCGGAATAATAATAACTAGAATTGCAATCCCTGAAGGTATTGCGGTGTGAATGCTAACGCTGAAATGCTCCGCTCTACTGCTGAAGCTGCACGTTGAAGATTCAATACCCTGAATCTAGGACATCTGCTGAACATTTTGAATGTAGAATGAAGTTTGTAGAATGAACTATGAATCAGTTGAATGGTTTTGAAGTCATCCTGCTAAAGTCTGCTGACGCTGAAATGCTCCGCTCTACTGCTGAAGCTGCACGTTGAAGAATCGTTGCAATGAATCTAGGACATCTGCTGAACATTTTGAAGGTAGAATGAAGTCTGTAGAATGAATACGCTGAATCTAGGAAAACTGCTGAACATTTTGAAGATAGAATGAAGCCTGTAGAATCAATACCCTGAATCTAGGAAATCTGCTGAACATTTTGAAGGTAGAATGAAGTCTGTAGAATGAACTATGAATGAGTTGAATGGTTTTGAAGTCATACTGCTAAAGTCTGCTGACGCTGAAATGCTCCGCTCTACTGCTGAAGCTGAATGTTGAATCAATACCCTGAATCTAGGAAATCAGCTGAACATTTTGAAGGTAGAATGAAGCCTGTAGAATGAAGACGCTGAATCTAGGAAATCTGCTGAACATTTTGAAGGTAGAATGAAGCCTGTAGAATGAAGACGCTGAATCTAGGAAATCTGCTGAACATTTTGAAGGTAGAATGAAGCCTGTAGAATGAAGACGCTGAATCTAGGAAATCTGCTGAACATTTTGAAGGTAGAATGAAGCCTGTAGAATGAAGACGCTGAATCTAGGAAATCTGCTGAACATTTTGAAGGTAGAATGAAGTCTGTAGAATGAATTATGAATGAGTTGAATGGTTTTGAAGTCCTACTGCTGAAGTCTGCTTTCGCTGAAATGCTCCGCTCTACTGCTGAAGCTGAATGTTGAATCAATACCCTGAATCTAGGAAATCTGCTGAACATTTTGAAGGTAGAATGAAGCCTGTAGAATGAAGACGCTGAATCTAGGAAATCTGATGAACATTTTGAAGGTAGAATGAAGCCTGTAGAATGAAGACGCTGAATCCAGGAAATCTGCTGAACATTTTGAAGGTAGAATGAAGCCTGCAGAATGAAGACGCTGAATCTAGGAAATATAATAGCAAGATGGTACTAATGCAGCTGAATGTTTTAATGTTTGAATGCTAACCTCAGCGCTAACGCTAAGGTCAACTCAAATGTCAGCGCTAACGCTAACGTCAACGCTTACGTCAGCGCTTATGGTAACGTCAATCCTAACTTTAGCGCTAACGCTAACGTCAATGCTAATTCAGCGCTAATGCTAATGCTAACGTCAACGCTAACTTCAGTGCTAATGCTACCGTCAGGGATAACGTCAACTCCAACGTTAGCGCTAATGCTAACGTCAATGCTAATTCAGCGCTAATGCTAACGTCAACTCTAACGGTAACGTCAATGCTAACTCAGCGCTAATGCTAACTTCAGCGCTAATGCTAGCTTCAGCGCTAATGCTAACTTCAGTGCTAATGCTAACGTCAACGCTAACGTCAGCGCTTATGGTACCGTCAATGCTAACTTTAGCGCTAATGCTAACGTCTGCGCTAACGCTAACGTCAACATTAACGTCAGCGCTAACGTCAGCGCTAACGTCAACTCTAACGTCACTGCTAACGTCCATTGTTGTAGTCCATGACAAAGACTACACTACCCTCCACCACACTGACTTTAACCAGACTCCAAAGTGGTGTGCTCGCCACTGATTGTCAACAAGCAACAGCTGTTGCAAACGGTTAACGAATCCGGAATAAAACTAAAACTGTGAATCTCAAAAAACTATAAATGATATCGAAATTATGTTTGAATATTATTGAAGAGACAAATGTGTAAATCTGTTTAATTCTTTGAATGATGGTAAACGGTTGAAATTTGACCAAGTTATGAAGGTTTGAATGTTGGAAGGGTTGAATCGGATCAAGGATGAATCAGCCTCATTTGAATATTGAATGTTAGAGACCACTGATTGGTCAATGAGCTGTTGCCATGGCAAACGGTTAGAGTGAGAGCAACTGAAAACGAATCCGGAATAAAACTAAAACTGTGAATCTGAAAAAACTATAAATGATATCGAAATTCTGTTTGAAGATTATTGAAGATACAAATGTGTAGATCTGTTTAATTCTTTGAATGATGGTAAACGGTTGAAATTTGACCAAGTTATGAAGGTTTGAATGTTGGAAGGGTTGAATCGGATGAAGGGTGAATCAGCGTTTTTTGAATTTTGAATGGGAGTGAATGGGGCAATTTTCGGTGAATAAAGTTGAATATCTCGGGAATTATGAATAATATCAATGAAAAAAATAATAGCATAATACTACTAATGGAGCTGAACGTTTTAATGTTTGAATGATGTTTCTACGTTGAAGTATGGCGAAGGAGATGCTTGCAGAAAAAGTGGCGGAATAATAAGATGAAAAATAAATATGTAGGATTTCAAAGCTGTGAATGCTACAGCATTCACACCAATTAAATATGTAGGATTTCAAAGCTGTGAATGCTAGCAGCATTCACACCAATTACATTAACAGATTGGCGAGGTGATTTCTTAAAACTCAAAACCTGTACATGAATTGCATCCAATTTTTCAGAGAGACCTTTGAATGACTGAACATTGACTTATGCCGCACAGATTTTTGTGTGGGCTTTCTGTAATGTGCACTCCGTCGACAGATCCTAACAAACAGTAACATACCGTTGTTGTTAATTAGAGAGGTGCATCATACAATTAAAATACAATCAGCACAATTGTACATGTCCCCATATTTTACTATAAACTACAAAATACATGATAAGGAAAAGCCCACATATCAAGAACTATGAATGGAAATGTCATGCATATTACTGAACAGCGCCAAAAGATGTAGTGGCCATAAATAGGCTAAATTCACGAGAAGAGAGTGTGCGCGCTTTAGTTCAAATGTGTGTGGCATACCCCCCATTTTGTTTTTTTCTTTGGTCCCTCTTTCATGAACATGTGCACCCCAAGTAGGCTCAGTCTAGTCCCATATGAAGTTGAAGAAATAAATTACTTCATTTTTTTACAATAAAAAATTGCAGCATATCATGCTATTCAAACTGAATGTATCTCATCTCAGCTATCCATTTCTTACCAAGCATATTGGTCCACACAGTTTCCTCTTCTCTTCAGCTCCATGCCATGATAGCATTTACTGCATTTCATTTTTCTTCTCAAAAGTTTCTTCCTCTGAAACCACTTAATAAGCTTCCAAGCATTTTGTTTAGAGACATCCTGATGTAGAAGGTTTCTCACACTCCTGAATCTTGTCATTGCACTGGTGAATGATGCCGCCAGGATCGTGCTGCCTGTGCCTGCCACAGAATCTAACGCCTGCGTTCAGTAGGGATCGCGTCATCAACGTGGGACAAAGAAAGGTTTCGCGCTTATTCTATAGTGATATAGCCACCTGTTCCAGTTGGTGGACAGTAGCAGTATTAATGGCAAACAGAAAACGGATACAGACTAGAGGAAGAAAATATGTAGAGGAGACAGAAGCGGAAGGCAGCAGTGTTGGTGAGTATAAATATGTGTTTTTGGCGTTTTTTTAGGTAGATTGCTTGCTAGCTTGCTAGCTACTTATACAGTACAGCCACTTATACCACGGTCTGCGGGAATACTCGATTCTGATTGGATGCAGGGTGTGCATTAACTCCTGGACAAGTAGTTCCGTCAAATTGTCGTTTTACCGTTCGGTTTACCGTTCTCAATTAATGCGCTAGCTGGCGTATCGTCTCTAAAATAGTAGTAACCATAGCAACGGGAAACGAAACAAAGCTCAGCGGACTATAATACCTCCCGCTACCTCCCGTTCTAAAGTCGTAGCTATGGTCCGTCCTAATTACTGGAGGAGTGAACAACATTTCCGTTGCATGAGAACCCAACGGGCGTGTAATGGTGGTTCCGGGTATTAGTCGGACCCTCAGGCGTAACCAGGGAAACAAATGTATGTTTTGTGGAAAACGTTATGTTCAGATTGTAAAACGCATGCAAATATAAATTAATGGTCTTTATACCACGGTCTGCGGGAATACTCGATTCTGATTGGATGCAGGGTGTGCATTAACTCCTGATATACGGACACCTGGACAAGTAGTTCCGTCAAATTGTCTGTTTACCGTTCTCAATTAATGCGCTAGCTGGCGTATCGTCTCTAAAATAGTAGTAACCATAGCAACGGGAAACAAAACAAAGCTCAGCGGACTATAATACCTCCCGCTACCTCCCGTTCTAAAGTCGTAGCTATGGTCCGTCCTAATTACTGGAGGAGTGAACAACGTTTCCGTTGCATGAGAACCCAACGGGCGTGTAATGGTGGTTCCGGGTATTAGTCGGACCCTCAGGCGTAACCAGGCAAACAAATGTATGTTTTGTGGAAAACTTTATATTCAGATTGTAAAACGCATGAAAATATAAATTAATGGTCTTAATTTGGTCACCGTTGGTAAGTGACCGTGGTATAAGCGGGATAATGCCCTTCGAGGTGTCCATTATCAGGAATTAATGGACTTCGCGGACGCCTCCACGTCGTCCATTAATTCCTGATAATGGACACCTCGTCGGGCATTATCCCTTACATGTTTCTCCTGATTTCAGCAAACCAAATTAATCTTGTGAACGTATTATAAAGACAGTATAAGGTAACCGAATGAAAACCTCTGAATGCAGTCTGTAATTAACTAATTGTATAGTATTTCACACTGCATACCTGAACAATAAGCTATACAGGCGTTATAAAAGGAAATTGACTGAAATCCATTAGTTTAATTTATTTCTGTCAAATGAGGTTACTTTAATAGGCTAACAGTTAATGTTTTATAGGCTACTTTATGAAACCCGTGCTTGAATAGAAGAAACACATTGTACTGAATTCCTGTGATTTGTCCAGTGTCCAGTGATTTGACTTTAATTCGATTTTCTACATTCATTCAATAATGACATATGTATTTCTTTTAGGTGTGTCAGCAGCCCCCACAGCACAGCTGGCACTAAACAATAAAGCACATGAGTTGCAGATGTGCAAAAAGAAAATGGAATGGCAGAATGAGAAAATAGAGGAGTTGACCAAGAAGAGAGATTTCCTCAAGGAACAACTAGTATCCGGCAAGTCTCCCAACAGCCAACACAGTAGCCGCGTTTACATGGACACATCTATGCCGCATAGATTTCTATGCGGCATAGAAAATGGTCATGTATACGCCTCATTCGGAATACAATTATCTGTTCGGCATAGATTCTATGCCGAATAGAATAGGTGGTGTAGTCCGTTTTAAATCGCCATGTATACACTTATTCCGCATAGATTGGGGTTTAATTTAGAGCAGCCGCAGCAGTTCACTGAGCTCCGTCGGTACTTTTAAGCACACCGAACTTCACCGCTGTCAAGGAAAGTGGATTTATTGCCTGATTCACGTCTTTGTTATCACTCCGTAAAAGTAGTCTGGTAAGCGTGTCCGGTTGCTAAGCGACGGGACATGGGTGTTTATTAATGAGGTGTCCGCGCGCGTCCGAGATAACTGTAAATGAGTAGGCTACTACTAGTACTTTTGCAGGCTGAACGTTAAAATACTTCTTAACTTAGAGAGATGGCAGCTGCAGTAGTGCGCAATTGGACCTTCGAGGATTCCTGGTCACTAAATTCCCGTAAGACCACTCTCTCCCACCAGTCTTGGCTGCGGACTCGCATCCAAATTCCTCTTGTTTGCGGCGGAGCATAGGGTAAATATAAAGATCTGACGAGAAATTGACGTTGCTGCGCTGTCCTCCTCCTTCTTAATTTAAGGAGCAGGCAGAGAAAAGCTCTCTCCTGCTGTGCTTTCATTAAAATCAAATTTAAAATCCCCGATAGTGATAAGACATCCATTATGTCGCCGTCGGCCAGAGACGTGTCAGGTGTGCGCGAGAGACATAACGGACACTTTTGTTACTGCCATGTATACAGTACATTCGGAACACATTTTAGGAACAGATCTATGCCGCATAGAAATCTATGCGGCATAGATCTGCCATGTAAACGCGGCTAGTGTTTAGTCAAAGTGTTGGTTTATTTTTAGTAGGGTAGAAGGAAGGCATTGCGTGTCCTCTTCGCCTCCAGTCCGCCACAGTCATCTGCCGAGTGGTCCAAGAATGTACCCATATTAGCAGATTCGCACATTCCCTTTCCACAGTCCATCAGGTTATTGAACTGCTGTTATTAACACACAACCGCAAACTCATGATGTTAAAGTCTTCGCTTAGTAAGGTTCTGGTTTAAGAGGCAGTCTTTGCTTTCATCGGAAATAGTACTACTATCGGTTGGCAACCGTGGTAAAGTTAGTTTTATATTGGACGTTGGATATTCGACACATTCGAAAAATCAATTTAGCACTGGCTTCGATGGACGAATTTGTGTCAAACCAACTTAGATGTGTTAATACAATGCCTACCTATGTAAAACAAAGCTTATTTCTTTAAAAAAAATAACATTTGATTTTCTAAAAAAATGTAATGTTAAAAAAGGCTATAAATCTATTATGCAGCTTGACCTTTTGACCTACACATATCAAAACACATCTGGTGAACTCAGCTAACTGCCCCACACATAACACAAAGCTTCTTTTCTCAAAACACCTACCCTTTGATTTTATATTTTTTACTCTCATAAAATGCTATAAATCTATTATGCGGCTTGACCTTTTCACCTACCCATATCAAAACGCATCTGGTGTAATCAACTAACTGCCCCACACATAACACAAAGCTTCTTTTCTCAAAACACCTACCCTTTGATTTTATATATATTTTTTAATCTCAGAAAAAGCTATAAATCTATTATGCGGCTTGACCTTTTGACCTACACATATCAAAACACATCTGGTGTATTCAACTAACTGCCCCACACATAACACAAAGCTTCTTTTCTCAAAACACCTACCCTTTGATTTTATAAAAAAAAAATAATGTTAAAAATGGCTATAAATCTATTATGCGGCTTGACCTTTTGACCTACCCATATCAAAACACATCTGGTGTATTCAACTAACTGCCCCACACATAACACAAAGCTTCTTTTCTCAAAACACCTACCCTTTGATTTTCTATATATTTTTTAATCTCAGAAAAAGCTATAAATCTATTATGCGGCTTGACCTTTTGACCTACACATATCAAAACACATCTGGTGAACTCAGCTAACTGCCCCACACATAACACAAAGCTTATTTTTTCCAAAAACCCACCTTTTGATTTTATACTATTTTTTTAATGTTAAAAAAGGCCATAAATCTATTATGCGGCTTGACCTTTTGACCTATCCATATCAAAACACATCTGGTGTAATCAACTAATTTCCCCACACATAACACAAAGCTTATTTTCTCAAAACACTTACCCTTTGATTTTATACTATTTTTTTAATGTTAAAAAAGGCTATAAATCTATTATGCGGCTTGACCTTTTGACCTGCCCATATCAAAACACATCTGGTGAACTCAACTAACTGCCCCACACATAACAGAAAGCTTATTTTTTCCAAAAACTCACCTTTTGATTTTATACTATTTTTTTAATGTTAAAAAATGCTATAATCTATTATGCGGCTTGACCTTTTGACCTACCCATTTCAAAACACATCTGGTGAACTCAACTAACTGCCCCACACATAACACAAAGCTTATTTTTTCCAAAAACCCACCTTTTGATTTTATACTATTTTTTTAATGTTAAAAAAGGCCATAAATCTATTATGCGGCTTGACCTTTTGACCTACCCATATCAAAACACATCTGGTGAACTCAGCTAACTGCCACACACATAACACAAAGCTTATTTTTTCCAAAATCCCACCTTTTGATTTTATACTATTTTTTTAATGTTAAAAAGGCTATAAATCTATTATGCGGCTTGACCGTTTGACCTACCCATATCAAAACACATCTGGTGTAATCAACTAACTGCCCCACACATAACACAAAGCTTATTTTTTCCAAAAATCCACCTTTTGATTTTATACTATTTTTTTTATGTTAAAAAAGGCTATAAATCTATTATGCGGCTTGACCTTTTGACCTACCCATTTCAAAACACATCTGGTGAACTCAACTAACTGCCCCACACATAACACAAAGCTTATTTTCTCAAAATACCTACCCTGTGATTTTATATATATTTTTTACTCTCAGAAAATGCTATAAATCTATTATGCGGCTTCACCTTTTGACCTACCCATATCAAAACACATCTGGTGAACTCAGCTAACTTCCCCACACATAACACAAAGCTTATTTTTTCCAAAATCCCACCTTTTGAATTTATACTATTTATTTTATGTTAAAAAAGGCTATAAATCTATTATGCGGCTTGACCTTTTGACCTACCCATTTCAAAACACATCTGGTGAACTCAACTAACTGCCCCACACATAACACAAAGCTTATTTTCTCAAAATACCTACCCTGTGATTTTATATATATTTTTTACTCTCAGAAAATGCTATAAATCTATTATGCGGCTTGACCTTTTGACCTACCCATATCAAAACACATCTGGTGAACTCAGCTAACTTCCCCACACATAACACAAAGCTTATTTTTTCCAAAATCCCACCTTTTGATTTTATACTATTTTTTTAATGTTAAAAAAGGCTATAAATCTATTATGCGGCTTGACCTTTTGACCTACCTTGTCTGTTCCTTTTGGGCACATGTTTGATAAACATGCTGCTTGTTTCACATAATCTTACTACTATAATAGCAGGCCTGTCGCAACAGTTACTCAAGTTGGTCAGTGCGCATGTATCAAATCAAAAGGTGAGTTTTTTGAGAAAAGAAGCTTTGTGTTATGTGTGGGGCAGTTAGTTGATTACACCAGATGTGTTTTGATATGGGTAGGTCAAAAGGTCAAGCCGCATAATAGATTTATAGCGTTTTCTGAGAGTAAAAAAAATATATAAAATCAAAGGGTAGGTATTTTGAGAAAATAAGCTTTGTGTTATGTGTGGGGCAGTTAGTTGATCACACCAGATGTGTTTTGATATGGGTAGGTCAAAAGGTCAAGCCGCATAATAGATTTATAGCCTTTTTAACATTAAAAAAATAGTATAAAATCAAAAGGTGAGTTTTTGGAAAAAATAAGCTTTGTGTTATGTGTGGGGCAGTTAGCTGAGTTCACCAGACGTGTTTTGATATGGGTAGGTCAAAAGGTGAAGCCGCATAATAGATTTATAGCATTTTCTGAGAGTAAAAAATATCTATAAAATCACAGGGTAGGTATTTTGAGAAAATAAGCTTTGTGTTATGTGTGGGGCAGTTAGTTGATTACACCAGATGTGTTTTGATATGGGTAGGTCAAAAGGTCAAGCCGCATAATAGATTTATAGCCTTTTTAACATTAAAAAAATAGTATAAAATCAAAAGGTGGGATTTTGAAAAAAATAAGGTTTGTGTTATGTGTGTGGCAGTTAGCTGAGTTCACCAGATGTGTTTTTGATATGGGTAGGTCAAAAGGTGAAGCCGCATAATAGATTTATAGCATTTTCTGAGAGTAAAAAATATCTATAAAATCACAGGGTAGGTATTTTGAGAAAATAAGCTTTGTGTTATGTGTGGGGCAGTTAGTTGATTACACCAGATGTGTTTTGATATGGGTAGGTCAAAAGGTCAAGCCGCATAATAGATTTATAGCCTTTTTAACATTAAAAAAATAGTATAAAATCAAAAGGTGGGATTTTGAAAAAAATAAGGTTTGTGTTATGTGTGTGGCAGTTAGCTGAGTTCACCAGATGTGTTTTTGATATGGGTAGGTCAAAAGGTGAAGCCGCATAATAGATTTATAGCATTTTCTGAGAGTAAAAAATATATATAAAATCACAGGGTAGGTATTTTGAGAAAATAAGCTTTGTGTTATGTGTGGGGCAGTTAGTTGATTACACCAGATGTGTTTTGATATGGGTAGGTCAAAAGGTCAAGCCGCATAATAGATTTATAGCCTTTTTAACATTAAAAAAATAGTATAAAATCAAAAGGTGGGATTTTGAAAAAAATAAGGTTTGTGTTATGTGTGTGGCAGTTAGCTGAGTTCACCAGATGTGTTTTGATATGGGTAGGTCAAAAGGTGAAGCCGCATAATAGATTTATAGCATTTTCTGAGAGTAAAAAATATATATAAAATCACAGGGTAGGTATTTTGAGAAAATAAGCTTTGTGTTATGTGTGGGGCAGTTAGTTGATTACACCAGATGTGTTATGATATGGGTAGGTCAAAAGGTCAAGCCGCATAATAGATTTATAGCCTTTTTAACATTAAAAAAATAGTATAAAATCAAAAGGTGGGATTTTGAAAAAAATAAGGTTTGTGTTATGTGTGTGGCAGTTAGCTGAGTTCACCAGATGTGTTTTGATATGGGTAGGTCAAAAGGTGAAGCCGCATAATAGATTTATAGCATTTTCTGAGAGTAAAAAATATATATAAAATCACAGGGTAGGTATTTTGAGAAAATAAGCTTTGTGTTATGTGTGGGGCAGTTAGTTGATTACACCAGATGTGTTTTGATATGGGTAGGTCAAAAGGTCAAGCCGCATAATAGATTTATAGCCTTTTTAACATTAAAAAAATAGTATAAAATCAAAAGGTGGGATTTTGAAAAAAATAAGGTTTGTGTTATGTGTGTGGCAGTTAGCTGAGTTCACCAGATGTGTTTTGATATGGGTAGGTCAAAAGGTGAAGCCGCATAATAGATTTATAGCATTTTCTGAGAGTAAAAAATATATATAAAATCACAGGGTAGGTATTTTGAGAAAATAAGCTTTGTGTTATGTGTGGGGCAGTTAGTTGATTACACCAGATGTGTTTTGATATGGGTAGGTCAAAAGGTCAAGCCGCATAATAGATTTATAGCCTTTTTAACATTAAAAAAATAGTATAAAATCAAAAGGTGGGATTTTGAAAAAAATAAGGTTTGTGTTATGTGTGTGGCAGTTAGCTGAGTTCACCAGATGTGTTTTGATATGGGTAGGTCAAAAGGTGAAGCCGCATAATAGATTTATAGCATTTTCTGAGAGTAAAAAATATATATAAAATCACAGGGTAGGTATTTTGAGAAAATAAGCTTTGTGTTATGTGTGGGGCAGTTAGTTGATTACACCAGATGTGTTTTGATATGGGTAGGTCAAAAGGTCAAGCCGCATAATAGATTTATAGCCTTTTTAACATTAAAAAAATAGTATAAAATCAAAAGGTGGGATTTTGAAAAAAATAAGGTTTGTGTTATGTGTGTGGCAGTTAGCTGAGTTCACCAGATGTGTTTTGATATGGGTAGGTCAAAAGGTGAAGCCGCATAATAGATTTATAGCATTTTCTGAGAGTAAAAAATATATATAAAATCACAGGGTAGGTATTTTGAGAAAATAAGCTTTGTGTTATGTGTGGGGCAGTTAGTTGATTACACCAGATGTGTTTTGATATGGGTAGGTCAAAAGGTCAAGCCGCATAATAGATTTATAGCCTTTTTAACATTAAAAAAATAGTATAAAATCAAAAGGTGGGATTTTGAAAAAAATAAGGTTTGTGTTATGTGTGTGGCAGTTAGCTGAGTTCACCAGATGTGTTTTGATATGGGTAGGTCAAAAGGTGAAGCCGCATAATAGATTTATAGCATTTTCTGAGAGTAAAAAATATATATAAAATCACAGGGTAGGTATTTTGAGAAAATAAGCTTTGTGTTATGTGTGGGGCAGTTAGTTGATTACACCAGATGTGTTTTGATATGGGTAGGTCAAAAGGTCAAGCCGCATAATAGATTTATAGCCTTTTTAACATTAAAAAAATAGTATAAAATCAAAAGGTGGGATTTTGAAAAAAATAAGGTTTGTGTTATGTGTGTGGCAGTTAGCTGAGTTCACCAGATGTGTTTTGATATGGGTAGGTCAAAAGGTCAAGCCGCATAATAGATTTATAGCCTTTTTAACATTAAAAAAATAGTATAAAATCAAAGGGTGGGATTTTGGAAAAAATAAGCTTTGTGTTATGTGTGTGGCAGTTAGCTGAGTTCACCAGATGTGTTTTGATATGGGTAGGTCAAAAGGTCAAGCCGCATAATAGATTTATAGCTTTTTCTGAGTAAAAAATATGTATAAAATCAAAAGGTGGGATTTTGGAAAAAAGAAGCTTTGTGTTATGTGTGGGGCAGTTAGCTGAGTTCACCAGATGTGTTTTGATATGGGTAGGTCAAAAGGTCAAGCTGCATAATAGATTTATAACATTTTCTGAGTAAAAAATATATATAAAATCAAAGAGTAGGTGTTTTGAGAAAATAAGCTTTGTGTTATGTGTGGGGCAGTTAGCTGAGTTCACCAGATGTGTTTTGATATGTGTAGGTCAAAAGGTCAAGCCGCATAATAGATTTATAGCCTTTTTTAACATTACATTTTTTTATAAAATCAAATGGTTTTTTTTTTTTAAAGAAATAAGCTTTGTTTTACATAGGTAGGCCTTGTATTAACACATCTAAGTTGGTTTGACACAAACTCGTCCATCGAAGCCAGTGCTAAATTGATTTTTCGAATGTGTCGAATATCCAACGTCCAATATAAAACTAACTTTACCACGGTTGCTTGGCAGCAGGCTACATCCATCAATTAATGACAGGAACGTCTGTCTCTCAGTCTGCGTGTGTTTGTGTACCTGTTATTCGCATATCTCCCGAATACAATTTACATTAGTATTGTGATTGTTGTTTTAACATTCACATTAGTATTAAAATTACTTTAAAAGGTAGTGGGGGAAAAAGTGTGACCATGAACTTGCAGGATCTGGCTGTGCATTGTATGCGTGCCGTGCACATATGTGTTGTTATGTATTATGTGTTGTGACTCTTATGATTGTATTTTAATCTTTTTAAACAGCTCTTAAAAAAGATGAGCCCAAAGCAACTGCCGGTTCCAGTAGTGTCTCTACACTGGACTCATCTTCCTACGAGATGAGTTCAAAGAGTAATAATAATAATAATAATAATAATAAATTTTATTTATAATGCACTTTATATTCAAGAATCTCAAAGTGCTTCAAAGTGAGTACCGACTCAGAGTCATCCAACAGCTCATCCTCAGAGGAAAAAAAGAGGAAGAAGAAGGGGAAAGGGAGAAAGAAGGCATCCAAGATGGTTAAAATGGAAAAAACACTGCAAAGAGGTTATAATACTAATTTCACCAATTTCCACTCACCTGAGTGCTATAGATCACTCCTGCTTCGCTGTGTTGTGTTCTCCAGGCTGGCTCTTCCCATATGATGTGACATTGCATGTGTGATTGTTTCTAGCACTCACACAGTGAATTTTAGAGGAATAGCTTGTGGTCATCTCATATTCTAGATTGGAATCAGATTTAAGTGTGTAGCTGACAAGCCACACTAGATTCATAGTGTAGTGTAGTGTATTGTGTGTGTGTGTTTGTGTGTGTGTGTGTGTGTGTGTGTGTGTGTGTGTGTGTGTGTGTGTGTGTGTGTGTGTGTGTGTGTGTGTGTTAAAGATGAGTACAGTATGAGTACACTATATCTCTGGATTATGATTTATACTTAGTTGAGTATCACTTGTGGGTTGTTTTAAGGAGCTTGTGTTATTTCTCGTTGTTGTGATTGTTTCTTTTTGTGTGTCTTGCCGTGATTGTGGTGAAAATGCTGGTATGTGTGGTGGTGTGTTGTTAGACGGCGTCGCACCAGACTGGAATTCACCGTTCCTCCGTTATCGTTTGATCGTGTGTGTGTGTGTGTGTGTGTGTGTGTGTGTGTGTGTGTGTGTGTGTGTGTGTGTGTGTGTGTGTGTGTGTGTGTGTGTGTGAAGGGAAGTAGATTTTGTGTATGTGTATATGTGTGCTCCTTCACTCTGTGTGTGTGCTCCTTCCCTCTGTGTGTGTGTGTGTGTGTGTGTGTGTGTGTGTGTGTGTGTGTGTGTGTGTGTGTGTGTGTGTGTGTGTGTGTGCTCCTTCACCCTGTGTGTGTGTGTGTGCTCCTTCACCCTGTGTGTGTGTGTGCTTGTGGCCCTTCACTGGAGGCGGAATCTGGCTGTTTTGGAAAGGCACCACTGTAGCTTCTCCTGCCTCTCACCGGCAACACATACTGAGCATAGTTGCCGTTGTGTGTGTGTGTGTGTGTGTGTGTGTGTGTGTGTGTGTGTGTGTGTGTGTGTGTGTGTGTGTGTGTGTGTGTGTGTGTGTGTGTTAAAGATGAGTACAGTATGAGTACAGTAATATAAATGACAAAAGTACTACTATAGATAGCACTAATTGTATGTTCTCTTAATTGCAGCCCGGAATCCCGAGCAGGCTTTGGCCCGGTACAAAAAGATTCTTAAATACTACAAGAGGCTTGGAACCATGTCTGGGGCATTTCGAAAGGTCGGTGTTGACCGTAATACAGTGGTGCACTGCAAAAATTAAAATCTAACTAAGGTTAGAAATCTTAAATATAGGCAAAATTCTTATTTTTTTGTCTGCCAAGATATTTCTTCCTACCAAGCAAGTTTTGTGTAAGAGCATTTCACTTGTTTTAAGAAGTATTTCTCTTAATAATCTTAATAAGGTATTAAAACTTGTTATTGAGATTTTATTACTGGTTATGAGCAGGTTTATGCTTATAATGAGAATTACCATAAGACTAAAGGTGTCACATCAATGCTTAGAAGTATAAAACTGCTTGGTCAAAGTCAGTATTTCTTATTTCAAGCGTCTTATCCTTTTAATCGCTTAACATTTTTAAATAACAGATAACAATTGAATGGAATTCATTTTTTATTGTCAACACACAGCAATTACATATGCCCAGATGAAATTCAGTGCAGAGAAGTACTTAGTCAAACCGATGCTTTAAAAACATACTATCTGCTCATCCATTATCATGTTAAAGGGGACTTATTATACCACCAGGTGTGAGTGTGATTAGCCTTACAAGCCGTTTCGAAAATCTGCCTAATATGACATCACTAGTGGGTGTGTCCACCTAGATCTGTGCTGGATAGATCTATCTACCAGCCTACCCAGTGGGCTGAAGTAAACATTGCTCATCTATCCAGCACAGATCTAGGTGGACACACCCACTAGTGATGTCATATTAGGCAGATTTTCGAAACGGCTTGTAAGGCTAATCACACTCACACCTGGTGGTATAATAAGTCCCCTTTAAAGTGAGTGGGCACTGTGCTTAAATCTCATTTAACAAATAAAGGTTAGAACTATATTCATCCAAGACCATTTAGCAATAAACATTACATGACATGGCATGTTTACTAAATATGTAAAATAACCTCAAGGAAAGAACCCATATTGCACAAAGATTCAGTGCAAACACCAAAGCAAAACACATTTTCATCTGCTATTGAAATGTTATGCGTCAAACACCATAATTTATGTAAAATTGCAAGACAGCATTAAAAGCTTTCAACAATCTAGGAACAAGTTAGTCATTTGAACTACTGTGCAATTCAATTACATCCTCAACATAGTATTTTATTTGTACATAAGTTTGGCTCTGGCTGCTAATTGTGTAATAAGAGGTAGAATCAACCAGCCTTTCAACATCAGCTAATTCAGTGGCCTGTGCAAGGTGTGGGACTTCAACTTGATAAGCCATGACATTTCTATCAAAGCATGTAGTTTGAAATGGTTGATATTCCAAACAATAAAGCCTAGAATCAACAAGATATATGTTTTTGACCAGTCCAAATTCTGGCATATTACCATTCAATACTTTAGCAAGGATCATGGACTTCTCAGTTATGTATTTATTACCATTTATCACAAGCCACTTAACTGATACAGCATTTTTCACTTCAATGACACCTAGGAAGTCTCTCAATTTTCCTGTTAAATATTGTAGATCTTTAACCTCAGATACAGGTCCCATCTCCTTTTCACTTGAGAAAAGTGGGTGCATGGAAGGCTCAACATTTTGGCAGCTTTCATATTTGGTTCTGATTAATCAAAGATTTGCATACATTTTTAAATTTAGGTTGGAAGCCCATTGTTTAAATAAACAGTGTTTGGATTCGAACCGCATACACATATGTCTGACCATTGGACCCAATAATTGTATCTGCGATGGCAAATGTATCATATAATGCTGTTTAGGTGTAACACTGTGGTCTGGGAAAAGCTCCTTCCAATGCTTCAAATGATTTTCAATTAGCAACTTCAATGTAGACACAATTGCAATGGAAAGAAAAGGGGCAAACACTATTTGCACAATCTCTAATAACTGAATTATCAGTTGCACATATGCATTGTCTTCCAAACTCTCTAAAACAAATGGCAATATCCTTAGCAGGACAAGCATTTTCCCAGATGACTGTTTTAGTTTACCATCATTTGACATAAGTGTGCTAAGGGAAATTGGGGATGGCCTATCTCTAACATCTAGCGGGGAATAAGGGAAACCAAGAATAGCAGAATTTACTGAGTCCAGAGTTATCTGTCCTGACTGAATAAGATGATTCAAAACATTTTTTATTTCCAGTGGAGCTATCCCTTCTAGAATCACATGCATAATGTCTTGTGGGGTTTGCTGTACAATATCAAAGGATGGGAATTCAACTAACTTACTCCTTCGATTGATACCGTATGTTGTTCTCAGGCTGTTGCGAAGCAGGTCTGTGGTTGCCATTTCTATTTCATCACACTGTCTGACATGCTTCTCCATGTCCTTTTAGTGTATGTATCCTCATTGAATTGTGACTGCATGTCCTCAAAAGAACACTCACAGTGTCTGCACTTACTGAATGCAAAGCCCACACCCTCTTTGAACCCTGCTAATTCATGCTGTGCCAGGGTATCGCCACAGAGAGTGACCATATATTGTTTTCTCTCCATTAACAGTTTCCATTGTAACACCATTGTACAATGCAACCATGTCTTCTTTAATTCTATTCAGTATTACATCTACACCAGATTTGCGGAGGTCTGCTGATCTAGCCATTGCAAGTAGTCTGATAGAAGCCAGCTTAGACCTGTACTTTGGATCTATATTTCCCAGAGTGTAGTATACCATTAACA
The DNA here is from genome assembly GCF_026213295.1 of Gadus chalcogrammus. Lineage (NCBI taxonomy): Eukaryota > Metazoa > Chordata > Actinopteri > Gadiformes > Gadidae > Gadus > Gadus chalcogrammus. The sequence goes on along the minus strand of NC_079414.1, from coordinate 6,443,899 downwards.
ACTTGTTTTTTGATGCAAAGGATCCCAGTGGGTTACAGATCTCTATTTCATCTGTGTATATAACAATCTGCAGTGCATTTGGTTTGTTTGAAAATAAGGGATGTGATTTTAGAAGAGCACCATCAACAATGTCATGAAAAAAACCTTCCCTGCACCTTTGGGGTCCCTTTTCAATCATAGTCAAAATCCTTGGATTTGATAAGAACTGTTCTAGACTTTTTATCAATGGTACATAATGAAATACTTTTTCCTTGATGACAAAGTCTTTTGATCCCTCACATTTCTTCCTGCATATGGTTCGAGCGATTCGAATTTCTTCTGCATCAACACAGCCAAACTGCGTCCTAATAACACTGTTCTGTCGAAATGTTGTTGCAACGTTAGCAAGGGGGTCAATGAAATCGTTAAATATATCCATTGCATCTTTTTCCAGTTGACTTGTTGTGCTTCCTGAATGCTTCTTTAGTACTCCCTCCATCTGCTGCCTGAGGTTGTCCAGTAGTGAGGATTGATAGTGCTGTACTCCAGAAACAATGTCATTCATGCCTTTCTGAGAATGAAAAATAGAGAGCAAAAGAGACAAAGAGAGGTGATGTCGTTAATATTTGAGGTTGGAACACATCGTCCACCAAAGCTACTTGCCGTTTAAAGGCATTAACATGAGGCCAACAGTAAAGTTGACAACCTACTGAAAAAACTGCTCTGCATAAATGTGTATGTAACCTGTTCTGTTCAGAAACAAAACTAGGTCTAACTGAGTGTATGGCTGGATCATGTCTGGTGATCACTGTTACAATGTGGCATATTCATTACTGCATTTTTTCATGGTAGTCCCAAAATATTTGTTAACATGCACTGAGGAAGCAGATCACATGACTAAATGCTTTTAGTCAAAAAGATTATGTAGCATCCATTTCAAAGTGAGAGTAGAAAGACTTGAAAAGCCAACGACCGGTTGTTCACTCACACAGTCAAAAATAAATGTATGATAGATGTGATTGTAGGGAAGCGTAGGGAAGCGAGTCTTGGCTCGGGCATTTATCACAAAGGCAGTTGCATGTTTTCTAAGATCCTAAAACAGAAAAAAACAAACAAAACATACCTTTAGTGTCCTGACATGTGGAGGCACATTACTAGTTGACAGAAGTTGACTGACGTGTCTGTGAATACTAACTATGAATGCTATTAATATGCCCAAGCACTAGGCCCAAGCACATATAAAAAATATGGTCAATAATGATGCACAACATATTTTTCTTTTCAACCAAGAATATCAATAATTTTGCATTTTCAAAATTATACAGTATTCATATAGCCTATAATTTATGCATGTCTGATAGTAAAAAGATAAGATGTGGTAGGATGATAGGATGATTTCATGCTTCATAACTCTGACCAAACCAAATCTAAGAGCATTCCTAATGGTCAATTTCAGTTGATAGTCACCAATTGAGTAACATACTTGTTGCACTGTGACAGCTCCATTTTCTTCAATACCCATTTGATCTTCATCTGACTCAGGTGTGCAGAGGTTCTGCTCCATGATGCTAGAGTTGGCTGGAAGCTGATCAGGTTGAATGTTCTGCGTACCACATAGAAAATAAACATATTATTTGAAATTGTATTTAGTTGTATCTAATAAAGTTATTTCATTCATGTTTATCATAAATCATTTTTACATTAACTAAGTTAATAGTTATTTTAACTACAATTACTAATAGTAGCCTATAACTTACATCTGGCTAAGGTTTTGGGGGGCATCAACAAGGAAAATGACTAACCAGATTTTGTTTTCTAATTTGTTGAAGTGTGACTTCTTCACCATGTGTGTGTCTGTAGCCTAACGTTATGCACCTTACAGAATCTTACCAAGTGAGACTGCAATTATAGGCCATTACTATGATTTCAACGGCTTCATTATTTATTTAAATATATTTTTTTACATAAGTTTGACAACTAAACTTATGGAAGCCCATTCCCGCCACAGGAAAAAAAACACAAACTATCTCTTAATTATGAGATTAAGTCATAATAACGAGATTTAAAGTCATAATTACGAGATTTAAAGTCATAATTACGAGATATAAAGTCATAATAACGAGATAAAAAAGTCATAATAATGAGATTTAAAGTCATAATTACGAGACTTTCGACGGTTAGCCTGCCCCCTGACCTCACTTCCTTCAAGTTCGAAATCGGCACGACAGAGCGGCACGCGCTACTAGGCCGAAACAGTGCGGAGCGACCACAGCCAGAGCGAACACAGCGGGGCAGAGGAGTGTCAGGAATAGTCTTTGGTGTACACATCAGTACGGCCTATTTGCACTACTGTTTAGTGGCAATGCAGTGTTTTATTCTATGCCTTTTTATTTTCGTATATTATTTCAATGAATACAATTTATTTATTTATAAAAACAAGATCTGGTCTTTTTTCCAAATATAGGTCGTCTTACAGTGGGGTTTGTGTTTATATTCGGACCAATACGGTACAGCGGGCGCTCACATGACGTTAAGCATTTCCTGGTGCATAATGTGACGCTTCAGAACCTAAAATCCCGTTTCTCCCCGTTGACACGACAACACATAACCGGCGTTTTCAGAAATCTCCACTTTGGCCGGCGTTTTTAGAAATAATCGTTTTCTGTGATAAGACAGGGCCTCAGACAGGGGGTGCTGCAGCACCCCCAGCACCCCTACTTCCCGCGGTACTGGCCATGACACTGCCCAGACGTTTGGAGTTGCGCTTCAATGAAAGCTGCCACCTCGGCCACATCTGTCTTGCCCTTCCTGCGCCACAATCTTTTCTCTCTCAGAATCTGTCTCTCTCAGAAAAGTGTCCGCTTGCTCAGCACTACCCCATGCACCTCAGCCAATACTGCCAGAATTTCATCATTTGTATATCGTCTTTGGAAATATTGCTCAATGTGGTGATCCAACTCCATGACGTTACGACACTGATCTCTTAATGTAAACCATCTAGATGTCATGACTTTATATCTCGTTATTATCACTTTAAATCTCATAATTATGACTTTAAATCTCGTAATTATGACTTTTAATCTCATAATTATGACTTTAAATCTCGTAATTATGATTTATAATCTCATAATTATGACTTTATATTAGGGCTGCACGATATGGGCAAAATATGATATCCCAATATTTTTTGGCTGAATGGCGATATACCAGGGGTTTTCAAAGTGTGAGAGAGTGAGCCCCCCCTCAGAGATTTTTTTTTTTTTTTTTCTAAAGACCTGTGTTTTGAAAGCTATCTTAATTATTTTACACATTTTAAACATCTCTGATGATAATTTTAAAACATTTGAAACATATTTTTTAAACATTTTAAACATATTTCTGAAACATTACAACATCTTTGTGCGTTTTTAAACACATTTCTTAACACAATTTAACAACTTTATCTAAGCATGTTTTAGCTTAACCTTTTTTAAATACATTTGAACATCTTAATCTGTGTAAACTGCCAGTTTACAGATTCATTCAGGGTCCCCGACTCTGAATTTTCAGAGTCTAATCAGATCTGCTTTTTCAGTCCAGAGATTCGACTATTCGGCGGGGTTTGTTTACCGGCGTTGCTATGGTGACCTAAATTATTATAAGAAACTGAAAACGATGCCGGTTTGAAACTAAAACTGTGATTCTGAAAAAAGTATAAATGCTATCAAAATTCCGTTTGGATATTATTGAAGATACAAGTGTGTAGATTTGTTCAATGGTTGGAACGATGGTAAACGGTTGAAAAATGAATGAGATACGATGTCTAGAAGTAGGTGTATCAGAATGGGCAGACGTCTTCAATGAAAACAGCTGAAAACGAAGCGGTATGAAACAAACGGTGGTTCTGAAGAAATTTTAAATGATATCGAAATTCTGTTTGGATATTATTGAAGATACAAGTGTGTAGATTTGTTAAATGGTTTGCATGAAGATAAACGGTTGAAAATTGATTTAGTTAGGTTACTTCTACAGTTGAAGTACGATTGATGATTTGAATCATCGACTTTCAGGTTTTTCTTCGGGTTTATTTTTTTCTCACGTCGCGCCCCCCCTGAAGAACTCTGGCGCCCCCCAGGGGGGGCGCGCCCCACAGTTTGAAAACCACTGCGATATACGATATATATCTCGATATTTTCTAGAGTGGGTTAGATGTTTTTTTTGTAAGTCAAAAGCCACATGTGAGATGTTGCAAGCACTTTTATTAAAACATAGGTCAGTATGAATGCAACATGTGATTTTGTATCGTTATTTTCAACATAATTGAATGAACATGTAAAAAAAAAAAGGGACGTTTTTCACCTTCACAAAATAATCACCTATGCAAAACAATATAAAGCTGTAGGTTACACACATTAGCTACCATTAAGAGCATTGGCTTCGTCGCATTGTCCTGCGTACTTTGGTGAGGGTTTCAGTGCGCCGTAACTTTAATCCCCCGCCCCCTCCCTTCTCCGTTCCATTTGGGAACATGTTTGGTTTCATTTCGCTTGTTTCGTATATTTTAATTAATTAATTAAGAGCGTCACCAGAGGGCGCCCCCAACACATTTGCCGAGCGCCGGCCCTGGTTTCGGGGCAGAAGAAACTGTCGCGGCCGGTGATGCAGCAGCACAGCCACGGAGTTTTACGCATTCCTCCTACTGCACTTTGTGCCGCTGCTGTAAATGGTGGAACAGATTTGTCGTGCTTCCACTTTTAGTCGCAACGGTTTTGCTACACTCTCTACAGATGACCTGCAGCTGCTGCTCATCTGTTTTTTTTAAACCCAAACTATTTCCACATTATGGAGCCGTTGTTTCTCCTCTTTGAAACAATTTCGTCTCCCGCCGCCGTCTCGTTTTCTTTACGGGTATCATCCATGCTTGTTGTGTTGTGAGGGGGCGGCGGGGGCGGGAATGAGGCGTCTTTGCACACGGCACGTTCGGAAAGACAGAGTGGGATGGGGAGGGGTCGCGCTCACAGTCTCCAAGGCAAGCGCTGTAGACGCTTGCGGGGGAAACTGACCATTTTAACGCATATCGATATAAACGATATTGTCAAATCTTGTATCCCCTTGGAAATTATATCGATATATCGTACATAGCCGATATATCCTGCAGCCCTACTTTATATCTCGTAATTATGACTTTAAATCTCGTAATTATGACTTTAAATCTCGTAATTATGACTTTAAATCTCGTTATTATGACTTTTAATCTCATAATTATGAGATAGTTTGTGTTTTTTTTTTTTTCCCTGTGGCGGGAATGGGCTTCCATACTAAACTAGCTAGCTACATTAGCCTAATAATAATCTTCACCAATAAAAAAAACACGCATATTCTCACAATTTGTAATAGAATGATTTCCACAAATAAAGCCGTGAAACAAATAAAGCCACACTCCATAGTACCCTCACTCGCGAACAAGACCCCGAGGTACTTGAACTCCTTCACTTGGGCTAAGGACTCATTTCCTACCCGGAGTAAGCAATCCACCGGTTTCCTGCTAAGAGTCATGGCCTCAGATTTAGCGGTGCTGATCCTCATCCCAGCCGCTTCACACTCGGCCGCCAGCCGATCCAGTGAGTGCTGAAGGTCACAGGCCGATGATCCAATGAGGACCACATCATCTGCAAAAAGCAGTGACGAGATCCTCAGACCACCGAACTGCAACCCCTCCCCACCACGACTACGCCTCGATATCCTGTCCATGTATATCACAAACAGGATTGGTGACAAGGCGCAGCCCTGGCGGAGACCAGCACCCACTGAGAACGAAACTGACTATGCCACAGAGCAACCTGAAATCAGGGCTGCGACTGTGCAATCGATTATAATGGCTCATTAACAGTTTTAGTGAGTAGGTAACAAAAACCATGCAGATAACGCATCTCCAAAGCATCTTGAAATTTACTGAGAGCAAACAATGAGGTAAGGTTGCAAATGAAGATCACGAAAACGGCGGGGGAAAGAACGTATCCTCGTTGAATTGTGACTGCGGGGGAAAGAACGTAACATGATGGCAACATGAATTTCATGTGGGTTCAGGATATTACCTAATTATAGGGAAGGACTGTGATCAAGAGTTTTATGTATACAATAACATCTGCAATTAACATGTGGAATGAAATGTAACGTTATATTTTTGGAATAATTGTATGATATTTGACCCATGACTGCATCATTTAAGCATACTATCAATATTTTTAACATTTGACATATTTCAGTCACCCCTCATTATGAAATGGTAGCTTCCATATCAAAGCGCGAAAAAGGTCCGTTACGTAGAAGGTCAGGTGCACGACGGAACTTTCAGCAGATTGCATCGTGGATTTGGAAGGAGACTCAGCAATTCGTTTTAGCCTACACTATGGACGAAGCGGGCATGGATAAAGTAGCAGCTGAAATACTAAAAGGTATTGTATGTTCGTTTATATCCAAACTTGTCCTCTGGAAGTTAACATTTATTTGAAATGGAACATTGGTCAACACATTCACGTCAACATACTAATTTAAACGAACAAACTAACTAGCTAGCTAGAACGTATGCCCCTAAATGTCCACTGTAAACTGCTAATAATAGCACAAACGATACTAGTTGACGTAATTAATTGTGTTTTAATGCCAGAAACAGTGTTATGGTGCAAATTATTTTCAATTAGCCTTCGATAATGGACATCTCTGTTTAGCTTAGAGGTAACGTTAGCACTCTTTGGCGCCCTTTCTATTATCAACCTCTAACGTTGACGTTATCACTTTTAAAATATACTGTTAACGTTACTGTGAACTAGTGAAACTAATTTCGGTGACATTTTCTAACGTTAGTATGATTGGGATATCTGTGTTTTAAGTTTTCAAGGTTCAGTGGCTGTTCTGAAATTAAGGTAACCTGTCTTTGTAAAGACGCAGACGCTTTCCTCCCCCCTACTAATATTTAATGATTTAAAGTAAAGTAGGAATAAATTAAGATGTATTTGTTTGTTGATTTCTCCGGTAGCTATTATAGTTATATAATACATATTACATGCAGTTTGCCAGGTTCTTATTTTCAGTTGGTCAAAATAAAGAATCTTTAGGGCTAATTCAGACTGAGTGCATGCATGAGCGTGTCAGCTGCGTGGCGTGTCAGTTTTTTTCCGGTGTCGTGCCAAAAAGTGATCATTTGCCAGAATCTGATTTGTGGCCACGGGAGCACGCACAACGGGCTGCTGTGCGCGCTCCCGCGGTCACAAATCAGATTCTGGCAGACGATCACTTTTTGGCACGACACCGGCTCCCATGTTAGCAGGTTTGAGTGTTTGCACGCTGCCTGCGTGATACGCGCAACAAAAACATGTGCATGCTAGAAATGGGACAGTTTGCCTACTTTTCACGCAACTCGCAAGGCGTTTTAAAAACAGTTTAACAATATTCATATGACATATTTTCTCAATGGACAACGTATTAGCACAGTGGTTTTCAAACTGTGGGGCGCGCCCCCCCTGGGGGGCGCCAGAGTTCTTCAGGGGGGGCGCGACGTGAGAAAAAAATAAACCCGAAGAAAAACCTGAAAGTCGATGATTCAAATCATCAATCGTACTTCAACTGTAGAAGTAACCTAACTAAATCAATTTTCAACCGTTTATCTTCATGCAAACCATTTAACAAATCTACACACTTGTATCTTCAATAATATCCAAACAGAATTTCGATATCATTTAAAATTTCTTCAGAACCACCGTTTGTTTCATACCGCTTCGTTTTCAGCTGTTTTCATTGAAGACGTCTGCCCATTCTGATACACCTACTTCTAGACATCGTATCTCATTCATTTTTCAACCGTTTACCATCGTTCCAACCATTGAACAAATCTACACACTTGTATCTTCAATACTATCCAAACGGAATTTTGATAGCATTTATACTTTTTTCAGAATCACAGTTTTAGTTTCAAACCGGCATCGTTTTCAGTTGCTTATAATAATTTAGGTCACCATAGCAACGCCGGTAAACAAACCCCGCCGAATAGTCGAATCTCTGGACTGAAAAAGCAGATCTGATTAGACTCTGAAAATTCAGAGTCGGGGACCCTGAATGAATCTGTAAACTGGCAGTTTACACAGATTAAGATGTTCAAATGTATTTAAAAAAGGTTAAGCTAAAACATGCTTAGATAAAGTTGTTAAATTGTGTTAAGAAATGTGTTTAAAAACGCACAAAGATGTAATGTTTCAGAAATATGTTTAAAATGTTTAAAAAATATGTTTCAAATGTTTTAAAATTATCATCAGAGATGTTTAAAATGTGTAAAATAATTAAGATAGCTTTCAAAACACAGGTCTTTAGAAAAAAAAATTGGGGAGGGGGGGGGCTCAGCTGAATTTTTTTCTCTGAGGGGGGGCTCACTCTCTCACACTTTGAAAACCCCTGTATTAGCAAATTCATTAACAAATATTTAATGTGTGGCAATATTTGTTTTTCAGCTGCTAATATAAGCAAAGATATGCTGCCAAGCCTCACAAAGGAGGACTTGCGTGACCTTTTTCCTGGTCCAGAACACTTCCTGAGAAGGAGAACCATCTGGAGACTCAGTCATGATGAAAATGAGGTAATGATAGATTTCAGCAGATTTCAGATTTCTTGTTTGGTGGCTGTCAGGCTGTCAGTCAGCTCCTTGTTTTTATAATTACCAATAAATACGTGTATCTTTTATACAGGGTCAAGAATCAGAGCTGCATAGACCAGGAAGCAGTGAATTCAGCCCCACCCACCCACCTCCTCTTCCCCAACATCCATTTCCTTCCTCTTTGTCTTCCTCCAACCCTCTCCCCTCTCCATCCCCCATTTTTTCTCCATCCTCCCTCCCCTCTCCAAGCCCAAGACCCCAACATGGCAGAACGGTACAACTTGTCAGCCCAACGTATGTCATATACACAGACACAGAATTAGAGCTTGCAAGGAGTGCCTTCTTTGACCAACAGCGTGCTGGAAAAGAGGGAGACTTTAGCCTGTCCAAAGATCTTCGTTGCAGATTAATAAGAAATACCATCACGAGCATGATTGCAATCAAAAGAGCAACAGAGGATGATTTTAAATATCCATGCAACCGGGAGCTCACATTTATGGCAAAGCGCCTACTGGACTACTACCCAAGGCTTCGGGACCAATCTGCCAAGAGTGGGGCTGAGTGGGTAAGACACTATTCATCAGTCGTGTCTGCTTGTACGCCTTCATTACTGTATACGATTTTATTTAATGTTATTTATTACACAACCTGTTCTGTGTCTGTCTTGTCAGGAATATCTGAAGAAACAGCTCCTAAAAAGAGTCCAAAATGTTTCAACTCCTAAAAAGCAGCAGGGAGCAACTCCTTTGCGAAAGAAGGCACGGAGACTTAGCTTTCAGTCCAGACAGGAGACGTCCACTGATGAGACTGATGACTCCACCACCTCTACTGTGATCTTGGAGAGATCACCACCACGCTGTAGCACTCCACAGATTGAACAATCGTATGGTAAGTGCACAAATTGAAATGGTGGATATTTTTTTCAGTATTAATGGAGCTTCTATTATTACTTTGAACAAGGACAATTCCATGTCTAAGTAAATTCAGCAATGTTATCATGCAATTTCAAACCTTTTTTGTTCTGGATTATTCATCTATTAGTGTCCTTTTTTAAAGGAACACGCCACCGTTTTATAAAATTGGGATATTCACCGTCTCCCCTAGAGGTAAATAAGTGGGCAAACGCATTTGTCTCAGTGCATGCAATGTCATAGTCTGGCAGCACACCTGCTAGGTTAGCTTAGCTTAGCATAGTGAATGGAATCCTTTGTAGCCAGATAGTATGTCATGAGTAAAAGTGAGCCTCTGTCTTCACAACCAGTACAAATGGCAATTTAGATTAAGACGAGGTGATCTCCTAGGCACGTATTGACTTCGCCTCGTCTAAATTTGCATAAGCTAACCTAGCGGGGGCGCTGCCGCACTACAACAATGCATGCACGGAGACAAAAATGTTTTTGTTCACTTATCTAACTCTAGGGGAGATGGCGAATAATCCAATTTTATAAAATGGTGACGTGTGTATTTGCGTGTTAATGGCCCAGTTAACCTGTAATGTCTGAAATGGAAATGATGGTCTTAACAATCTTAACATGCTGCCGTCGGCAGCATGTTTTGAGTCATATTAGCTTGAACTGTCATGGGATTCTGGAAGTAGAATATTAAATAGGCTGTTTAGAAAAAATCCCGAATGCTCTAGCTCCCTCTAAAGCCTTTAATGTTTGGTATGGCTATGTTTAAATGTTAATTGACTGCAGGACAGCCTGCAGTATCAGGCAAGACATTATAAAACTCTGCAGGACATGTATAAAACCAAGGCCAGGCCAAACAAGAAGGATGTTGCCCAGCTCCTAGACCTTGAATTCCAGTCAAGACGCGCATTCATTGACTCCGATGTGACTAAGGAGCAGGACAGGCCTGTCAAGATCCTTGAGGCGTATCCCTGCTTTGGAGAATTGGACTATGTAAGCATATGTATTCATTTTATGCAGCCCTCTGCTTCCTAAGCCTAGGAATTACAACACTCGCTAACCACCACCAATGTGTAGCACCCACCTGGGTGATGCGCAGGGGCGGACTGGGGGAAAAAAGTGGCCCGGGAGTTTCTGTCAGACCGGCCCACTCAATACACGGCGCGCGGCCCACTAAGTACACGCCGCGTTGCCCACTCAATGGATCGCTCGTATCGAACAGTCAGTGGCCTTCTGGGAAAAATACCCATACACTTAACATTATTTTGGATGATTACAAAGAAATTACATCATATATGTATGTTTGTTTTTTAATAACATTTGGATCCACCAATTTGCCTGGATGGACACATGGAATAAAATGATTATTGGCTATTGTAACACTCCAAGGTAGGTATAGTTTGCTAGATGAATATGCTTAACTCTTGGCTAGTATCAGATGGTTATACAAGTATAACTACAAAGCCTTAAGGAATGAATGTCAGCAGAGAAAGACCACACAATAAAGAAACTGGAATCAGAGGGTAGAATTAGCATGAACAATATATTAGAAATGAACAGAACAGAACATACGATGGGGTGTGAACATCAGTGGTATCAGTAGTGTTGCATGCTGGGTGTGTGATTGTTTGTGTGTGTAGGGGTGCTGAAGGTGCATAACAAAACAGTAAGTTACATAACGACGTTCCCGAAATTCAGCCGTGGTGCAGAGTTATAGCCACTCCGAGCCAGTCGCACATTGAGCTTCCCCCAAATGCGCTGTTTTGGTGGCTGTAGCTATAATGCAAATGAGGAGGAGCGAGGCGGGTCAAGGAGGAGGGTGGGGGTGTGGCCCTGAGCAGCTTGCAGCCACCATGCGCTCTGTTTACAGTGGATGTATCGCAATGGCGAGGCTCACACAGCCTTTAGCCGTGTTCTGTAAATATTCTAGAACACACGGGAGTCCTGGAGCTCTATATCAAAATATTATCATATAGCCTACATAGATATCTATATCATATAATATTATAACGGCCAAAAGATGTGTGAGCCGATATTATGAATCTCAAACGACCGCGTTGGGTTCTCCGACGTTCCTGGTTCTTCAACGTCCTCATCAATGTGAAGTAGACTGAACCACGACAAGGAGGAGAAAGGGATCGTTGCCGGGCAGCGCTTAGGCACCTCCGCCTCCGGCGGTGGTCCCTCAGCGGGTCTCAAGCTGGAGACATTCGCCGCAAACAATCCCTTTCTCCTCATGGGTTGAGCGCATGCGTAGAACTGGGTGCCGCGTTGCGTGTATGTATGCAAATCCAAATTCTCTACCTCAATCCGCACAGCTGAGAACACTTCGGCTGTGTAAGAACCAATTTAGAGGTGTTTATTAATAAGGTGGAGATCTTTTCTTACTTTGGACTTCCGAAGTCTGTAAAACACATATTAGAAGACACTAAAAAAAAAATTGAAAAATAGTCACCATGAGTGTGAAGACCGATTGCGAGTAGCAGTATAAAAGTCAGTCAGTGCGACTGTGATTAGATAGGTATAGCTCTTGGAGAAAATTACGCTTGTGCCGCTGTGATAACCATTGTAGGGCTGATGCGATGATGGGCGTGGGCCGGTACATAATAGTATTTTGGGCCATCGGCCCACCGGGGATGTCCCCGGTATTCCCGATGGCCAGTCCGCCCCTGGTGATGCGGCAACCATTATGTTCCAAAACACTCACCACACACAAGCTTGAGGTGGAGAGTGAGGATCTGAATAAGTCAATTAGAGTGAGGGGATGATTAGGGGGCCAGGTTGGGAATTTAGCCAGGACACTGGGGAACCCCCTACTCTTTGCAATAAGTGCCATGGGATCTTTAATGACCACAGTGAGTCGTGACCTCGGTTTAATGTCTCATCCGAAGGTTAAAGTTTAACTCTGTTAGATTTGAATTGTAATGTAAATTTTAATTTTTACATCTCTTCTCTATCTTTTGTCTCCCTGTGTGTTAGCTAATGGATGAACTCCGGCGGATCCTCGATCAAGGGAACCCCCACTTCCTACCTGAACTAAATACCCGGCGGGCAACCTTTTTTGAGAGGGCACAGTTTTATGGCGTTTTCAAGAAGGTCATGAGGCCTCCACTGTTGGACAAAGGTTATTACAGAACATAACAATTGAGAATCCCACAGAAGTATTAATGTTTGTTTAATAACTGGCTGCAGAAAAACTACTTTTTTAAAAATTACTTTTTTGTCTTGTTTTTTAACAGCACAGCAGTCAATCGCCCTGATGAAGGCATTGCCAGACTTATTTCCATCACCTGTGGCTCCACCCAAGAAGTTGGGACATGCAAGTGAGGCTTTGCTTCACATCCTTAAGGTAAGAAAATGTATATGCATAAGAATTTTCACATTTACTTTACCATACAATACAAAAAGTGCATTGTGGTATTTCTTTTTCTTTTTGTGTTTGTCAGCCTACAGAAGACCCCAACACCTTTCTACGAGCAAGACCACTCTCCAGCCCGGTCGTTGTTGTCAGTGAAACTAACTGCATACTATCTATTGGAACCACCCCTGTGTTGACTTTCCCAAAAGAGGATATCGATGCTAGCGTAATGTATCTCATGGCATGCATCTTTCACCTTACATATCCCAAGTGCGTTGCCACACTCATGTCTGTGCTGCAGACCGAGGTTCTCCTGGATGCCATCCACGACCAGGACATGACTTCCTCATATAGGAAGGCTATAGGCGAGTGGAAGAAATTCTTAGCTTAAAGTGGAAATGAGAGTGGATAATCTTGTTTTGGTTTGTTTTGAGGCTGTGGCTTTTTTTTTTTTTTGCCTTACGTGTTTTTTACTTTTTAGTTTGCTGTTAAGTTCAGCTGCATGACCTTCCCAAAAAAGGATATTGATGTTAGCACAATGTAAAATGGCATGCATTATCTTTCACCTTAGATATCGTAAGTGTGCACACTTCTGTCTGCGCAAGTTCTCTTGGATACTATCCACAGCCAGGACATGACTTCCTCATGTAGATAGATGCATGTTTTTCACTTTTTAGTTTGCTCTTTAAAAAATCTTCATTGAAGATCATGCGCCGAGCTGGAGTGTTTATTTGGAAAAATCTGATGAGTTTTTACATATCTCCATTTCAAGTCAAAGAGTACTGTCGGTACGGAAAAAAACTGTTTGGTTTTACCTAGCTCAGCCAGCAGCTAACGCAGACAGGCAGCTACAGTGCTAAACTCTGGGGGCATGTACATGGAGGCTGCCATGCCCCCAGAGTGAGGAGCTGTAGCTGCCTGTCTGTGTTAGCTGCTGGCTGATGCAACTCGAGCTAGGTAAGACCAAACCGTTTTGTTTTTTTTGTATTGACAGTACTCTGTGACTTGAAATGGAGATCTATGTAAAAACTCGTCGGATTTCTCCAATAAAACAGTCCAGCTCGGCACATGATCTTCAAAACGTATTATTACAGGAAAAATCGGACGATTTTTCATATAGTTCTCCGTTTTGAGGTCAAGGAGTACTGTCGGTACGAAAGCCCCCCAAAAACAATCTGTTTTACCTAGCAAGAGTTGCATGTACATGGAAGCTGCCATGCCCCCAGAGTGAAGAGCTGTAGCTGCCTGTCTGTGTTAGCTGCTGGCTGATGCAACTCTTGCTAGGTAAAACCGATTGTTTTTGGGGGGCTTTCTTACCGACAGTACTCCTTGACCTCAAAACGGAGAACTATATGAAAAATCGTCACATTTTTCCTGTAATGGTAAGTTCAGGCTTTTACTGTTTCTACTGTAAAGGAAAAGTTGTACTTGAAAGGCAATAAAGACTTTGAAAAAAAATTCAGATTCATGTATTTGTTTACCTGTACCAAGCCTGATAAATGTTTTTTCTCCCTTAAGTGTTAGGGAATTTACTCTTATTTAAAGAATTTTACAGTAGCATTGGATACTAAATTTATGTGATTTTGTTCTACATACTAGAATAAATAATTCTTAAATTGTTCTCATTATCTAGGCGAATATACTTGATTGCAGTGTATGTTGCCTAACATAAGTCCTTGTTTGGAGCTGATAATACTAGCATATGTTGAATAAAAGGTATATTTTCCTATATATCAAGAAAACTATTCTTAAATTTGGTTTGCTTATCTAGACAAATGTACTTGTTTGAAGTTTGGCTGTACTGACTTTAAGATATATTTACTTGCATGAAACCTTATTTGAAGATGATGGCACTAGCATATGCTGATTTTAAGCACATTGTCCTACATATTGAGAAAATAATTCTTAAATATTTTCCTTGAACCAATACAAATCTACTTGTTATTAGTCTAAACACACTAGTTTTAAGATATCCCTGGGTTTTTAAGGCTAGATATATTCACTTGTTTTTAAAAATCTTGTTAAGTCAAATCTTCCTGTTCTGTTGGAAGATAATTTTGCTTATTTTAAGTAATATATTCCTCATTTTATTACTTTTTTTTCTTATTTTTTAAAGCCGACTTTTTGCAGTGTGGTCAATGCACCAATCGCCAAGCTTTCCATTGCTGCCCCAGACCAGTACAAGGAAGCTTTGAAAACGTATACCCATTCCACAAAATTGAAAGCATTTGCGGAACACTGTGCCTTGACAATTCTAGGCGATGTAGAAATAGTTGACGCAGTCAACACGCTTAAAGCCAGTGGTAAGCTGCTACCACTGAAAAAGAAATAATTGCATTTTGTATTATGCTTTACATGTGTTCCTGTAAAGTAATTTTTACATTTTCTGTACAATACCACTGTTCATATTTTATCTGTATTTTTTTGTTGTGTGTTCTTTGTTGAAAAGAAGAATTTATGTAGTTTAAAATAAATATTTGTACGTTTTCAGCACTTCAGCACATAGCTTCTTTCCCTTTTCTTAAAATAATATTTTGTTTTAACTTGTGTCTCTTTGGTATCTGCTAGCCAATAATTTATAAATACTTTGTAAAGCATAGCAAGTCCTCACTTTAGATGGGCTCACACCATGTAGTCAACTAATCCGTAGTAACTCATGAGTTAATCATGAATTGAAGTGTTGTTAAGTGCTTGTTAAAGATGCAGTAACACTAACTATCCGTAGGCATAGTTCTGAAGGCATGTCCAAATATAATAATACATATTTGTGTCCAGGTTATGTTTGCAATTCATTTATAAATGCTTTGTAAAGCATAGAAAGTGCTCACTTTAGATGGGCTCACACCATGTAGTCAAATAATCCGTAGTAACTCATGAATTAATCATGGATAACCTAATTGGTAAGTATTTGTAACATATGTATTAACACCCCAGCTATTAGTTGAGGCCTATTTCTAAATCATAACATTTTTTTTAAGGCATGAACAAATGTAGGTCTAGATAGTCTGTTAATCATCAACTTCCAGGTTTTAACCGGCCTTATACATTCCTAAGTACCTAGGCAAGGCAAGGCAAGGCAAGTTAACTTTATTTATATAGCACTTTTCATACACAAGGCAGACTCAAAGTGCTTCACATATAAACATTGTTATGCATTAAAATAAAATAATAGATAAGTAAAAGAAAACATATGCAAAGAAATGAGTAAAATAGAAAGTTAAAAAGGCTTTTTAGTAAGTAAAATTGAAAGTGCAATGTATTTAAGAAAGTGAGAAAATTAAATCGAAAGTAATTTAAGATCAGATCAACAGTCTGGAACCCAAGTCGGGACTACAACCCGACCTAAAGGACAATATTCTAGGACTCTAACCCAGCTTCTAGGACTCTAGCACAGCAACCTTTCTCTCTGGTATCAGATCATGTATTTTTCTGGTAAAAATAGAAAATAAAGGGAAAGTTAAAAAGGCATTTTAGTAAAATAAAGGTAAAGTATTTAAGATTTAGCAGAAAGCTAAAGCAAACATAAAAGTCTTCAATCTTGTTTTGAAGGTGCTCAGAGTTGGGGCAAGTCTTAAATCCTCAGGGAGTTTATTCCAGCTATTTGTTGCATAGTAACTAAATCCTGCTTTCCCATGTTTCGTGTTTACTCTGGGGATAATTAACAGATTGGTCTCAGAAGATCTTAGTGTTCTAGAAGGCTTATGTAGTGGAAGCATATCAGTTAAATATTTTGGGCCTAAACCATGTAGGGATTTATAGGTTAGCAACATGATTTTAAAATCAATTCTCTGACCTACAGGAAGCCAATGTAACGATTTAAGAATTGGTGTAATGTGTTCAAATTGTTTGGTCTTTGTTAAAACTCTAGCAGCAGCATTCTGAACAAGCTGAAGCTTCCTTAGAGTTTGTTTTGGGAGACCTGTAAGGAGACCATTGCAGTAATCAAGCTTACTAGTGATAAAGGCATGTACAAGTTTTTGCAAGTCTTCTGTGGACATGAGCCCTCTAAGTCTTGCTACATTTTTAAGGTGATAATATGCAGATTTTGTAACTGATTTGATGTGACTTTCGAAATGTAAATCAGAATCCATGATAACCCCTAGGTTTCTGGCTTTGATTGAGGTTTTCAGGGACAGAGAGTGAAGGTGTTGGGTTACTTTAAGCCTTTCCGTTTTAGCACCAAATACAATTATCTCTGTTTTATCCTCATTTAGCTGAAGGAAATTTCGGCACATCCAGTCTTTCACTTGCTCAATGCACTGGCACAGCAGATCTATGGGCCGATAGTCATTTGGTGATAGCGATACATAGATTTGCGTGTCATCAGCATAGCAATGATGGTCAATATTGTTATTATGCATGATTTGCCCTAGTGGGAGCATGTAGATGTTGAATAAAGAGGGTCCTAAGATCGAACCTTGTGGGACTCCACACATCACGTTGGTTGATTCTGATACAAAGTCGCCGATGGAAACAAAGTAGTTCCTATTTTGTAGGTAGGATCTGAACCAATTTAAGACTGTGCCTGAAAGCCCCACCCAGTTTTCTAACCTGTCCAAAAGTATTGCACAGTCTACAGTGTCGAATGCAGCACTGAGGTCTAGTAGCATTAGTATTGAGGTTTTGCCAGAGTCTGTGTTAAGACGGATGTCGTTTACAACTTTAATGAGGGCGGTCTCAGTGCTGTGCAGGGGTCGAAATCCTGATTGGAAGGTGTCATAACAACCAGTTGATGCCAGGAAGTGATTAAGTTGCTGGAGGACAACTTTCTCAATGATTTTACTTATGAAGGGCAGATTTGATATTGGTCTGTAGTTGTTAATAATAGAGGTATCTAGGCTCCGCTTTTTTAAAAGGGGTTTAATAACTGCAGTTTTCAGGGCTTTTGGGAAGTTGCCTGACTGGAGAGAGTTGTTAACTATCTGCAATATGTCTATTGCTAGGCAGTCAAAAACATTCTTAAAGAGGTTGGTAGGTAAAGAATCAAGGCAACAGGTGGATGGCTTTAGTTGTGTAACAGTTTCCACAAGAGTTTTAGAGTCAATAACATTAAAGCATGCCATCCCTGCCACGTTACTTTTGCCTGAACAGGGTGGTAGTCCAACATTTTTGTTTGAAGTGGAGATATTGATGGCGTGTCTGATGCCTTCAATTTTATCAGTATAAAAAGCTGCAAACTCATTGCATTTCTGCGTGGAATGGAGATCAGGTGGAATTTGTGTTGGGGGGTTGGTCAGTCGGTCAACAGTTGCAAACAGGGTTTTTGCATTATTAGTGTTGGTTTTAATGATATTGGAGAAAAATGTTTCTCTAGCACTTTTTAAGCCTGAATTGTAGGCACGGAGGCTCTCTTTGTAGATATCATGGTGAATATGAAGTTTTGTTTTACGCCAGATGCGTTCAACCTTCCTGCATTCTTTTTTCTGTGCTGTTACAGAGGCAGCTTTCCTCCAGGGTGCCTTTTGCTTTCCAGAAATCGTTTTAACCTTATAAGGTGCAATGACATCCATGATTTTCAAAATTTTCAAATTAATATTTTCTACAAGATCATCAGCAGAACATGGGTTGAGAGGTGGTAGTAAGGAGATGGCCTTTCTAAAAAGTACATACGATTCTTCATTGATATACCGTTTTTTGACAGTATTTGATTTTGTCTGTATGTCGGGAATAAAAGATATATTAAAGAAAACACAAAAGTGGTCAGACAAGGAAGGATCAGTCACAGAGAGATCAGAAACATTGAGGCCCTTTGTGATAACCAGGTCTAGAGTGTGGCCCTTACAATGAGTAGTCTCTTTCACATGTTGGGACAGTTCAAATGTGTCCAAAATGGTAAAAAGTTTTTTTGCACACTTGTCATTCAAATCATCAGTATGAAAATTGAAGTCACCAGTTATAACTAGACAATCAAAGTCTGTGGAGATGCTAGACAATAATTCTGTGAATTCATCGAAAAAATTTGCAGAGTATGTGGGTGGCCTGTAAATAATTAATAGGAGAACTCTGGGGGAGCATTTCAATACAGCACAAAGGTATTCGAATGATGGAAAATCACCAAATAACATCTGTTTCCCCTGAAAATCATTTTTAAATATAACAGCAACCCCTCCACCTCTTTTTCCAGATCTACATGCATCAAAAAAGTTATAGTTGGGAGGAGCTGTCTATCAGAACGGTTGCACTGTTATTTTGTTCCAGCCATGTTTCAGTTAAAAACATAAAATCCAGTTTAGAGGTGGTAATAAAATCATTAACTAAAAATGATTTGTTATTAAGAGACCTAACATTAAGTAGACCCATCCTGATGGTGTTGTTGATAGGCTTTAAGGTTGTTTTTGGTTTGGAGGAAATATGTATGAGATTTGTGAGGTTAGCAGTGTGTCTAAGTTTCCCTTTGTTTACTCTCTTAGTGGTTACAGCAGGAATGCAAAAGTTGCCATGTTTTGACATAGGCAACCTTGGGTTCAGCAGATTATGCGAAACGTCCTTTATACTTTGTCTACGGCTGAACCCTTTTTTGTCTCAGTAATACTCAGGACTACTATCAGTACAGGGGGCGGGGGGCTGGGGCGCCCTCCGCTTTGGTGTTATCAGCCTGTGGGAATGACCTGGCGATGCTATCATTGACACAGATGCAAGTTTGATGCCTACATATTCCTGTTTCTTAAATTCAGCTGGAAAATCGCAAAGGGAGGAGACAGTGGAGCTGGAGTTGTTGTGGCTATGGGAGAGA
Source organism: Gadus chalcogrammus (assembly GCF_026213295.1). Lineage (NCBI taxonomy): Eukaryota > Metazoa > Chordata > Actinopteri > Gadiformes > Gadidae > Gadus > Gadus chalcogrammus. The sequence continues at coordinate 6,424,295 of NC_079414.1, read as the reverse complement.
TGAGGAGGGGGGTGGCCGTTCCTCGCCAAGCCAGCATCAGCGATGGGGAGGGCACGGTGTCCATGGTGTCGGGCAGGCTGTTGTCTCTCTTCAAGGTCTTTGGTCTGTAATGCAGAGGAGGGGGGTGGGCGTTCCTCGTCAAGCCAGCATCAGCGATTGGGGAAGGCACAGTGTTGATGGCGTCGGGCGGGCTGTTGTCTCTCTTCAAGGTCTGTGGGCTGTCTGCTATCTGTGTGTCAGATAGTGGCAGAGTAGATGTGTGGGGGAGGCTGTAGTCTCGCTTCTTCTCAACCTGTGCTCTGATTGTGGCCTGTGCGTCAGACCATGGCAAGATTGTGGCCTGTGCGTAAAGCGAGAAGAGAAGATTGTCCCTCAACAGTTTTGAGCCTAACCTGTTTGGGTGTAGGCCATCTGCCCTGAAAAGATATTTGCGCCCCCAGAATAAGTTGAAATTGTCAATAAAGCCCCTTCCTCTTTCATTGCAGACTCTGGAAAGCCATGTATTCAGTGCAAGTAGACGACTGAATCTGTTTATTCCCCTGTCAACTGCTGGTATGGGTCCACTGATGAATGAGTTGATGTGTATTTTGTCCAGTGTATCCAATAGATCAGTGTAATCCCTCTTCAGAAGTTCTGACTGTTCTCTTTGAATATCATTAAATCCTGCATGCACAATAATCTGTGAGATTTTGGGGTTTTCCAATTTGATTTTGGCTAGTTTATGGTTGATTTCACTAACCATTCCATATGGGAAGTTGCATGTTTTGATCTTCTTACCGGTTATATCCTTGATGGTTGAGTCTCCTATAATCAGAGTGTCTGGTTCATCTGCTTCCTCTGAGATGGGCCCTTGTTGGATGGTGGCAGACACATGCGCAGCCCGCCTCCGTGGCGACTGGTTGTTCCATGTCTGTCCGTACCGTCTGTCCGGACACATTTCAGGGGTGCACAGGTGGCCGAGGCATGCGCAGCTCGCCTCCATGGCGACTGGTTCATGTTCCGTCTCTGTCCGCACTGTCCGTCCGGACGCATCTCGGGGCTCAGGGGTGCATGGGTGGCAGGCTCGTTCGTGGACTCTTGAAGTGGCAGGAACCGGTTCTTCAGTGGCAGGGTTAATTTCAGTGACGGGCTAATCCGGCTGATAACTTTAGCTTTGGGTAGTTTAGCATTTGGCGTTGAGTGATCTTGTTGATTCACTTTGGTATGTTGTTTTGGCTGTTTCTGTCTCTTTCTTGTCCAGCTTCGGGAAGGATACAGTGTAGCTTTGATCATCTTGCTGTATCTAGATAATATCTTGTATCTTGCTGTGACCTAGATAATAATGGTAAAATTACTTTTTTAGAAGGCTTATTTACTATGAACAAACCATTTATAACTGTGTGAAAAAATGCTTTACTAATGATACGTCATGTATGAACAATAAATAACTAATGGTGAACAAACCATTATTTAATAGTTTTTTAGAAGGCTTATTTACTATGAACAAACGCATTTATAACTGTGTGAAGAAATGCTTTACTAATGATACGTTATGTATGAACAATAAATAACTAATGGTGAACAAACCATTACCTAATAGGTAACGAATGCTTAATAAATGATGAATTGTGTGTAGTTATTAGGGGTGTAACGGTACACGTATTTGAACCGAACCGTCACGGTACAGGCACTTCGGTGCGGTTACAGAGGTGTACCGCGGTCCGTAAATGTGGCGTACATAGCGTTAATATGGCGAATGTAAAGGCTTGTTTTGCGGTGCGGAACTTAAAACTTGAAGTCGGAGTTCCCCCCGGACCGTTTAGCCTTATTAGGCTCGGCTCGCACGTGCGCGAACTCAGCGTAGTAGCAGTAGCAGAGCGTGATCGCGACTGTGTGTGGATTGATGTCTACTAGCGAACTGACAGCGAACTGCATGGCGAGCGACAACAGAAAACCGGAGCTTGAAGATGCCCCCCTGTAATTTAAATCCCAAGTGTGGGAGAACTTTGGATTCCAGGTTAATTATCACAATGGGGAAAGACGAGTGGACAAGTCGAAAGCCGTGTGCAGACATTGTTCAACAGCGATCGTCTATGCAAATGGAAACACATCGAACATGCACAAAATTTTCGCCCCCGGTACAATTTTAACGTGACAGCACCATCCAGGTGTTACTGTCACCGCTGCAAAATTAAAAAAAGTTGTTCAAACCGTTCAAACCCAGCTCCCTACACTATTTAATCAAGCCCTACACCTGTCTGGGAATTCAGAACGGGCAAATGCCATCACCAGGTCTATTGGTGTTTTCATTGCCTCTGACCTACGAGAGGCAATGAAAACACCAATAGATTATAAAATACATAAACTGTAATTTAAGTTAAGGCTGCAGTTGCACTTTTATTTATTTAATGATTGATATTTATATTTATGAGAACTTCAGAGCTTTAGAGAGCTGCAGGAATATTTTCTTTAAACCCTTAAGGCGGCTGCATGCTTCAGCGTTGGTGTTACGTTGTTGCGCAAAATTTACTCAAAGCAATTCATGCTCCCTTTTAGGTTGCGCGTGTTGCCAAGCAATTTACCGCCAGAACAGTAGGTGGAGTAATATGTGGAGGAAAGTTTTTCGTTGAAGACGACCTCGAGAATGACGTCTTTGTCTGTGGGAGTCGTTGGTTTGTTTATGTGCCAGATCGTGTTCTCCCCATACACAGTGAATGATGGCAACAGACAGAGGAACAGGGGTGATGAAGTTGTTGATCATTGGGGTTGTATAAATGTGCATATCTCTCTACATTTTAAAACGACATAATGTGTTGGCAGCAAAGTTAACTTCACTTCAGGTTAATGCTTTTGTATATGAGCCTGCCGGGTGATACTCCAGACAGGAAGTAGTAACCAGACCAGCAAACCAATCACAGCCTTGCAGGCTGGGCGGCTCGCGTAAAAGCTTACGTAAAAAATGACGCAAGTCTAGAAAAATCACCCGACGCACGCAAGACGTGAGAAGTCGCGCAAGGGGGGCGCAAGGGCGCGCAAGGGCCTCTTGCGCTTGCGCTTACGCTTACGTAACCGAGCATAAACCAGCCTTTAAAGTTTACATACTCTTTGTTTACATACCAGCTTAAAGAGCCTAGAGTCTAGACTGAGCATTAACACTGGATTTTTCATTCATTTTATGTTAGGGTTATTGGAGAATTGCAGCAGTATTTTTTTTATATTTGTTACACATTTTATTTGTATGTTTCATACTGACAGCTAAAACTTGTGTTTAATTCGTTACTAATTAAACTTATGTTCGTTCTGTCAAACAATCCGTTTTTTCACCATAACTATGAACCGAACCGTCCTGTACCGTACCGTGACTTCAAAACCGAGGTACGTACCGAACCGTGACTGTTGTGTACCGTTACACCCCTAGTAGTTATTATAAAGTGTTACCAAAGGTTTTTACTGTGGGAGGTTCGGTGTAAGTTATAGCCCAAAACGCGTCTTCAGAACATTCCATTGGCCAACAAGAAATGTGCATTTTGCCGGCACAACGCGAAGCATGTGTTCAAAACGCTACCGTGAACCTGTGGATATAAAGGTTTTGATTGTGGGAGGTTCGGTGTGGGAGTTATATCCCCAAACGCGTTTTCAGATCATTCCTTTGGCCAATTAGGAGAAAAACTATTTCCTCGTTCCCCTACTGGCGAAATTTTGTAGAAGATATACAATTTCCTCGTTTATTGCGCAGCCCTAATTGCGAAATTTTCCGAAATTTCTATCGAACGACATTAAGGGTAGCACCAACATGTGTGTAAAATTTGGACTCGAAGTGTAACGTAGCTAATAAACAAATATTCAAAACGCTACCGTTTCGTCATCGACGGTCGAGGCAAAATAGTTTTCTATTATAGATTAGATTTCTTTTCGTGTGCGTCTGAAGATGTTGTGTGCAAAGTTTGGTGGCGATTGGTCAAAAAAAGTGGAAGTAGGGAAAAGGCAGTTTAGCGGTTTTCGAGATTTTGCGAAAAAAATTAATAGACGCAAATGGGCGTGGCCTACGGTTGGACTGTGGGAGGTTCGGTGTCCGCACAGACCTGGATCTAGTCATGCAATTGGCGTGTCTGCACCATTTACGGTTTGGGCTGTGGTACCACTTTGAAGGAGGTAAGTATAATAAACACTACAAAAACAATAGGGATCCAACCTGTTGGCTTGGACCCCTAAAAACACTACAAAAACAATAGGGATCCAACCTGTTGGCTTGGACCCCTAAAAACACTACAAAAACAATAGGGATCCAACCTGTTGGCTTGGACCCCTAAATACTGTTCATGTAATGGTATAGTTAGGTCTGGGACCTGCGTAGCTAAAAAAACTGTTTTGGAAATAGTAATGAACGTGTCCGGGACATGTATAGCTATAAAATAAGTAAAGATAAAACTGGGTTTTACCTTACTTCACTTTGCTAAGACATATGCACGTTTGATGTGGTATGCAAAAGGTGGCGCAATAGGATGTTGTGCAGAGAATAAGGCGTATGCACGTTTGATGTGGTATGCGATGTACATAGGAGTGAATCAAAGTGTGGACAACATCAAATGCGAGCAATAGGTAGAATAAATGAAGATTAGGTCATCCAATATACATAGTTAGTGCAGGACAATCGGGTAGTATGATGAAGGCAACTGTTATTATGAGATACGGTTAACACAGAAGTGATATTGAACATGCACATTTTAACATTGTTATTTCCCTTTTACATCTTTTTGGTTATAGCAACTTGTTTGCACTACGGCGTTGTTAGGTTTGGTTGTCATTCAATGCGCATGGCTGAAGCAATGCGCAAGGAGGGATGTAGTGTGAAATTAAATCAAAGTAGATACTGTAAAACAATTAAAATTAGAATTAATGGAAATATGTTTTTGAACAACTAACTGCTGTACATGAGTTTGTATTTCTGCAATAGAAACAAAAGTTCCAGAACCAGAGGCAGACACACCCGGAGCCTACAAACTACCACCGCCGAGCAAGGACTAACAGTCACATGAGGAGATCAAATAACAGCAGGATTTGAATCGGTTCTGTTTTGGTTGTCCACCATTAGAAAAATATTGTTTGTATAAATAACATATCATAATCAGCAACAGTTCGTAAAGTTTTCCACGAATAAGGTTAAAGGAATATATAAGGTATGGATATGTTATTGACAGAGCAAGGAGAGGTGTATGCGATGACAGACACACAGAGCTGCAAACTTGTCGCTTTTCGGCGACAATCGCCGTTTTCTTGGTCAATTTGGTAATATACGTGGATCGTGTAGAACCGGAGAGTTTTCTTTTGGGGGGGGGGGGGGGGGTCCAGAATTGCAAACAATTATTGGATCATTCTTATAATTGACATTTCTGGGCCAATCGGAATCTCAGCACTTGCTTCAGAATCTTTCTTATAATTGACATTTCTCTGAGCCAATCGGAATCTTGAAGCACACAGCGCCAACTGAGCTCGCCATTGGATGAGAGGGTCGCCTGGCTACCGCGCAAATCAGATGGAAAGTTTTCTCTTTTTTGAAGGAACTATCATCGAGGTAAGTCAAGCTTTTTGGAGCAAAAACAACCGCTATTTGTTTGATTCAATTAACGTTAGCTACTGCTTTTTTTATGTGATATAATTTACAATAATAGGCCTATTACTGCACGAACGTAGACCTTGCATAATGTTAGTAATTTCTAGTGGTGCAACGGATCACGGATTAGGCCCATTCACACCATACGGTAAATACGGATACCTTTTTATATATATATTGTATTTAACGATTTATACTTATATTATACTATATACCTGACCTTTTTATTTTAATGTTCTCCTGCTTTGGCAAGGAGTAGACCTATTAACGCTCACCAACCCGCAAATCGGCGGGTTGGTGAGCGGTGTCACATGTCAGCTCTGCGTAGGCCTACACTTTTTCCGCCTTCTTTGGCTAATTTCGGATGACACAAAGCAAAATCATCTCCTCTACAAATGACATCTTTGCGATTGGGACGAATTTCAAATATAAATATAGCTGCGAGCAGCAATGTGGGTGTCAAGCATAATCGGACTCGGTAGGCTAATTCTGCCGGATGGACGCAATCGGCCAGGGGGCTACATGACGACCGCCTCGGAAATCGGCAATACCGACAGCCGGTGGGATGAGTAAATGGGAAAAGGACCCCACCTAGAGGTAAGGGCACAATGCAGTCTGCCTGACAGAACAAATGTCACAAATACGTAGGGGTATTCGGAACAATATCCCTAAAAGAGACACAATGTAAAGAAGCATCCGTTCTGGAGGTTGTTCGTGAAGCATCTAATCCAGTGGGAAGCATTTAATTCAGTGGGAATTGCAGTTTATATTGTAGGTGGGCGGAATGGTAAATATAGTCATTGTTGCATTATACATTAAGTACCGCTTATCGCCACACGAGTGCAGTGTCTACCCATTAATGAGCGCCGTCATGTTTGATTGGTTGTCACGGCCAAACGGTTTTGAATTTGAGAAAGCTGTTTGATCCACTGTTTGAGCTGTCAAGTTTGATTGGCTGTCACGGCCAAACGGTTTTGAATTTGAGAAAGCGGTTTGATACATTTGTTCAGCTTGGTCGGAAGATCATATATGCCAAGTTCTATGAAGATTGGACATTGTAGTATTCTCGTGCAGTGTGTTGTAACCCTGACTTAACACCGAGTTAAACCGTAGCCAATGAAGACAGAGTCGTAGTAAGGTTGACCATTTACTGTCAAAATTCCTCATTAACAGACGGTGAAAACTGCAAATAAAAGAATACAAAAATATTGAATGTACATTTGACTAAACAGCATGTTGTACATAGTTGTTAATAATAATATAAACTGTCTAACACTGCATGAAGACATTCTGATGCCAGTTGCATTGATTTGAGTTTGTACACAATTGCTAACCAAAACGTTTTTAACAACACATCAAACATTATTTTTAACTAAATCCACTCTAATATATTATCTTAAACATGTCTTGCATTGATTAAACAAACTTACGGCATTGCCTCTTAGATGCTTTCATGTGGAGGCTAGCGGATTACAATCAGAAGATGCACATGTCTGCCATTCCTTCTACAGAGGGAAGATTTTTAACAGGAAATGACGTCACAGGAAGTGACTAAACCGGAAGTGACATAATCACAAACCTAAAACGGCAAAATAATATGAATTTATACATTGGCTTATTTTAACTGTAAAGTAATTATTCACATCCGTTTTTACATATAAATATTTAAGAAATCAATGTAAGAATATTAAATGAGTGCCAGGAGAGACAACACAGACATAATTTGTGGCCTGTGGAAATTTTCAACAGATTTACAACTTTCAACATGGCGGCCAAGTTCTGATGCAATGAGAAATAATTCATAAGCTACATAAGGAGGTCTGGAGGTATCCTCAGACATTAAAAATAAGTTTGAAATGTACTCATGTGAAGAGAGAGAAGTTAAAACACGTCTTCATTAATTATAGCGCCCCCTATAGGTCAATGGTCACCAAATTCATTGAGTGTCCCCCTGATGATGTTATGGGTCTATGTATCAAGTTTGGTTATGATATGTCAAAGGGCTGCTGAGATATTGGCGTGTTTCCGGTTTGGCGTCTTCGCGGTCGAATATCATTGGCTGTCGCGGATATTTCTGCAAGAAATAATATACTAGCTATACGGGGAGGTCTGATAGTATCACTAGACATTGAAAATAAGTTTTAAATGTACTCATGTGAAGAGAGAGGAGTCAAAACACATCGACATTAATAACAGCGCCCCCTAGAAGTCAAATCTCACCAGATTCATTCAGTGTCACCTTTATGGGGTCATGGGTCTATGTACCAAGGTTGGTTATATGTCAAAGGGCTGCTGAGATATTGGCTTACATCCGGTTTTGAATTGAAATTGAATTGAAAAAGTTTTTATTTCAAACAAGTAAATAATAATAAAAAATAATAATAATAAACAATCAAATAAATGAAACAAGTGGACAGTTACAATAAAGTAATGTTTACACACAATGAAAACCACAAAAGAAGAAACTGTCTTACACTTGCTTTACCTGTTCGAAAAGGGGTGAGAAGAAGAAAACTTATTTAATCTCACCCCTTCTTCCTAATTTATTTATCTATAATGATTAGCTTCCTTATATAATAATCATCAAAAAATAATTGTATATTAATATACATTAGTTTACAATATGATACAATTCATTACTACCTGCGTATTTATCTAATAATATTGTCAAGTTATCTTTTAATAATATCTAATTCAACATTCAATATTCTAAAGTGATTGTCCAATATATACATACATGAAAACATATACACTATGTTAGACACCTTCTTCATCCCTTTACCTTGTAAAAATCAATTCTTTGTATTTTATTTTAAACTGATTAATGTTTGGACATTCCTTGATCTCCCCACTCAAACTGTTCCACAGTCTTACACCACATATTGAAATACAAAACATTTTCCTGGTCGTACGGACGCTGTTCACTTTGAAATTTAATTTTCCCCTTAAATTATAACCCCCCCTCACGATCACTGAATAATTTTTGTATGTTTAAGGGTAATATGTTGATTTTAGCCTTAAACATTATCTGTGTGGTTTGAAATTCCACCAGATCTGTGAATTTTAATAATTTTGACCGTATGAATAGTGGGTTAGTGTGATTCAGATATCTCACATTGTGAATAATGCGAATGGCTTTTTTTTGGAGAATAGTAAGTGAATGTAATGAAGTTTTGTACGTGTTGCCCCAGACTTCCGTACAGTAATTGAGGTATGGTAAGACTAGTGAACAGTAGAGAATACGGAGTGATTTTTGATCTAGAACCAATTTTACTTTGTTTAATACATAAATGCTTCTTGATAGTTTTGATTGTACGTGTGTAATGTGTGATTTCCAACTGAATCGTTCGTCGATTATAATCCCAAGAAATTTATTTTCGTAAACTCTTTCAATTTCAACTCCATTTATATTTATATGTATTTCTGTGTTTTTTCTGCAGTTACCAAATAACATTAATTTTGTTTTGCTTAAGTTTAATGATAGTTTGTTTGTATCAAACCATGTAGGGCTATCAAACCATTTGGCTTTGCCGCCAAATTTGATTGACTTTAGCGGGCAAATGGTTTTGAATTTGAAAAATCTATTCAATGTTTTTTATCAAGCATGGCCGGGAGATCATGTTTGCCAAGATTCGAGTTGATTGGCCAAGATTTGTGATAGGAGTAGCATTTTGAAGGTTTTTGACATAAACCAAGATGGCGGAAATATACGTCATGGCGCAATGACGTCATAGGGTGTGCCGAAGTAGGCTTGGTTCAAGGAATCCAATGATACCTGATTTGTGAATATTGGTCAAATGGGTCGAAAGTTATGAACATGAATGCATGTGCAACTTTGACCTATTGGTGGCGCTAGAGCTGTTGGGCTAGTGATCTGAGATTGGCTGGGGGGGCTGTCCTGAACCAGTGTGCCAAATTTCACAACTTTTCACCAAGCGGTTCTATGGGCTGCCATTGACTCCCATGGCAGCGTAATAATAATAAATATAGCTGCGAGCAGCAATGTGGGTGTCAAGCATAATGGGACTCGGTAAGCTAATTCTGCCGGGCGGACGTAATCGGCCAGGGGGCTACATGACGACCGTCTCGGTAATCGGCAATACCGACAGCCGGTGGGATGAGCATTATGTGGGAAAATGACCCCACCTAGAGGTAAGGGCGCAATACAGTCTGCCTGACAGAACAAATGTCACAAATACATAGGGGTATTCGGAACAATATCCCCAAAAGAGACACAATGTAAACAAGCATCCGTTCTGGAGGTGGTTCGTGAAGCATCTAATCCAGTGGGAATTGCAGTTTATATAGTAGGTGGGCGGAATGGTAAATATAGTCATTGTTGCATTATACATTAAGTACCGCTTGTCGCCACACGAGTGCAGTGTCTACCCATTAATGAGCGCCACACGAGTGCAGTGTCTACCCATTAATGAGCAACGTCAAGTTTGATTGGCTGTCACGGCCAAACGGTTTTGAATTTGAGAAAGCTGTTTAATGCATTTGTTCAACTTGGTCTGAAGATCATATTTGCCAAGTTTCATGAAGATTGGACATAATTTGTGGCCTGTGGAAAATTAAAACTGATTTTGACAACTTTCAACATGGCGGCCAAGTTCTGATGTTGCAATGAGAAATAATTCATAGGCGATATGGGGAGGTCCGACAGTATCATCCGACATTGAAAATAAGCTTGAAATGTACTCATGTGAAGAGAGGGGAGTTAAAACACGTCTTCATTAATTATAGCGCCCTCTAGAGGTCAATGGTCACCAAATTCATTGAGTGTCCCCATGATGATGTTATGGGTCTATATATCAAGTTTGGTTATGATATGTCAAAGGGCTGCAGAGATATTGGCGTGTTTCCGGTTTGGCGGCTTCGCGGTCGAATATCATTGGCTGTCGCGGATATTTCTGCAAGAAATAATGTGCTAGCCATACGGGGAGGTCTTATAGTATCACCAGACATTAATAATACGTTTGAAATGTACTCATGTGAAGAGAGAGGAGTCAAAACACATCGACATTAATAACAGCGCCCCCTAGAGGTCAAAGGTCACCAAATTCATTTAGTGTCACCTTTATGGGGTCATAGGTCTACCTACCAAGGTTGGTTATGATATGTCAAAGGGCTGCTGAGATATGGGCTTACATCCGGTTTGGCGGCTTAGCCGCCAAATTTGATTGACTTTAGCGGGCAAATGGTTTTGAATTTGAAAAATCTATTCGATGTTTTTTATCAAGCATGGCCGGGAGATCATGTTTGCCAAGTTTCGAGATGTTTGGACAAGATTTGTGATAGTAGTAGCATTTGGATGGTTTTTTACATAAACCAAGATGGCGGAAATATACCTCATGGCGCAATGACGTCATAGGGTGTGTTGAACTGGGCTTGGTTCAAGGAATCCAATGATACCTGGTTTGTGAATATTGGTCGAATGGGTCAAAAGTTATGAACATGAATGCATGTCCAACTTTGACCTGTTGGTGGCGCTAGAGCTTTTGGGCTAGCGACCTGAGATTGGGTTAATGGGCTAATGGGGCTGTCTTGAACCAGTGTGCCAAATTTCACAACTTTTCGCCAAGCGGTTCTAAGGGCTGCCATTGACTCCCATTGAAGGATAATAATAATAAATATAGCTGCGAGCAGCAATGTGGGTGTCAAGCATAATCGGACTCGGTAGGCTTATTCTGCCGGATGGACGCAATCGGCCAGGGGGCTACATGACGACCGCCTCGGAAATCGGCAATACCGACAGCCGGTGGGATGAGTAAATGGGAAAAGGACCCCACCTAGAGGTAAGGGGGCAATGCAGTCTGCCTGACAGAACAAATGTCACAAATACATAGGGGTATTCGGAACAATATCAACAAAATAATTTACAAGATATATGGGGAGGTCTGACAGTATCATTAAACATTGATAATAAGTTTGAAATGTACTCATGTGAAGAGAGAGGAGTTAAAACACGTCTTCATTAATTATAGCGCCCCCTAGAGGTCAATGGTCACCAAATTCATTGAGTGTCCCCATAATGATGTTATGGGTCTATGTATCAAGTTTGGTTATGATTTGTCCAAGGGATACTGAGATATTGGCGTTTTTCCAGTTTGGCGGCTTCGCGGTTGAATATCATTGGCTGTCGCGGATATTTGTGCAAGTTATAATATACTAGCTATACGGGGAGGTCTGATAGTATCACCAGACATTGAAAATAAGTTGTAAATGTACTCATGTGAAGAGAAAGAGGTCAAAACACATGGACATTAATAACAGCGCCCCCTACAGGTCAAAGGTCACCAAATTAAATCAGTGTCACCTTTATGAGGCCATGGGTCTATATACCAAGTCTGGTTATGATATGTCAAAGGGATGCTGAGAAATCGGCTCACTTCCTGTTTGGCGGCCTCGCCGCCAAATTTGATTGGCTTTAGCGGGCAAACGGTTTTGAATTTGACAAATCTATTCGATGTTTTTCATCAAGGATGGCCAGAAGATCATGTGTGCCAAGTTTCAAGATGATTGGACAAGATTTGTGATAGGAGTAGCATTTTGAAGGTTTTTGACATAAACCAAGATGGCGGACATTTACGTCATGGCGCAATGACGTCATAGGGTTTGTTGAACTGGGCTTGGTTCAAGGAATCCAATGATACCTGGTTTGTGAAAATTGGTCGAATAGGTCAAAAGTTATGAACATGAATGCATGCCCAACTTTGACCTGTTGGTGGCGCTAGAGCTGTTGGGCTAGCGACCTTAGATTGGCTTAATGGGCTAATGGGGCAGTCCTGAACAAGTGTGCCAAATTTCACAACTTTTCGCCAAGCGGTTCTATGGGCTGCCATTGACTCCAATGGCAGCATAATAATAATAATAAATATAGCTGCGAGCAGCAATGTGGGTGTCAAGCATAATGGGACTCGGTAGGCTAATTCTGCCGGATGGACGTAATCGGCCAGGGGGCTACATGACGACCGTCTCGGAAAATCGGCAATACCGACAGCCGGTGGGATGAGGAAATGGGAAAAGGACCCCACCTAGAGGTAAGGGCGCAATACAGTCTGCCTGACAGAACAAATGTCACAAATACATAGGGGTATTCGGAACAATATTCCTAAAAGAGACACAATGTAAACAAGCACCCGTTCTGGAGGTGGTTCGTGAAGCATCTAATCCATCGGGAATTGAAGTTTATATTGTAAATCGGCGTAATGGTAAATATAGTCATTGTTGTAGTATACATTAAGTACCGCTTGTCGCCACACAAGTGCAGTGTCTACCCATTAATCAGCGTCGTCAAGTTTGATTGGCTGTCACGGCCAAACGGTTATGAATTTGAGAAAGCGGTTTGATACATTTGTTCAGCTTGGTCGGAAGATCATATATGCCAAGTTCTATGAAGATTGGACATTGTAGTGTTCTCGTGCAGTGTGTTGTAACCCTGACTTAACACCGAGTTAAACCGTAGCCAATGAAGACAGAGTCGTAGTAAGGTTGACCATTTACTGTCACAATTCCTCATGAACAGACGGTGAAAACTGCAAGTAAAAGAATACAAAAATACTGAATGTACATTTGACTAAACAGCATGTTGTACATAGTTGTAAATAATAATATAAACTGTCTAACACTGCATGAAGACATTCTGATGCCAATTGCATTGATTTTAGTTTGTACACAATTGCTAACCAAAACGTTTTTAACAACACATCAAACATTATTTTTAACTAAATCCACTCTAATATATTATCTTAAACATGTCTTGCATTGATTAAACAAATTTACGGCATTGCCTCTTAGATGCTTTCATGTGGATGCTAGCGGATTACAATCAGAAGATGCACATGTCTGCCATTCCTTCTACAGAGGTACGATTTTTAACAGGAAATGACGTCACAGGAAGTGACTAAACCGGAAGTGAAATAAAAACAAACCTAAAACGGCAAAATAATATGAATTTATACATTGGCTTATTTTAACTGTAAAGTAATTATTCACATCCGTTTTTACATATACATATTTAAGAAATCAATGTAAGAATATTAAATGAGTGCCAGGAGAGACAACACAGACATAATTTGTGGCCTGTGGAAATTTTCAACTGATTTTGACAACTTGCAACATGGCGGCCAAGTTCTGATGCAATGAGAAATAATTCATAAGCTACATAAGGAGGTCTGGCAGTATCCTCAGACATTAAAAATAAGTTTGAAATGTACTCATGTGAAGAGAGAGAAGTTAAAACACGTCTTCAGTAATTATAGCGCCCCCTATAGGTCAATGGTCACCAAATTCATTGAGTGTCCCCCTGATGATGTTATGGATCTATGTATCAAGTTTGGTTATGATATGTCAAAGGGCTGCTGAGATATTGGCGTGTTTCCGGTTTGGCGGCTTCGCGGTCGAATATCATCAGCTGCCGCGGATATTTCTGCAAAATATAATATACTCGCTATACGGGGAGGTCTGATAGTATCACCAGACATTGAAAATAATTTTTAAATGTACTCATGTGAAGAGGGAGGAGTCAAAACACATCGACATTAATAACAGCGCCCCCTAGAGGTCAAAGGTCACCAAATTCATTCAGTGTCAGCTTTATGGGGGCTTGGGTCTATATACCAAGGTTGGTTATGATATGTCAAAGGGCTGTTGAGATATTGGCTTACATCCGGTTTGGCAACTTGGCGGTTAAATTTGATTGGCTTTAGCGGACAAACGGTTTTGAATTTGACAAATCTATTCGATGTTTTTTATCAAGCATGGCCAGAAGATCATGTGTGTCAAGATTCGAGATGATTGGACAAGATTTGTGATAGAAGTAGCATTTTGAAGGTTTTTGACATAAACCAAGATGGCGGAAATATACGTCATGGCACAATGACGTCATAGGGTGTGTTGAACTGGGCTTGGTTCAAGGAATCCAATGATACCTGGTTTGTGAATATTGGTCGAATAGGTCGAAAGTTATGAACATGAATGCATGCCCAACTTTGACCTGTTGGTGGCGCTAGAGCTGTTGGGCTAGCGACCTGAGATTGGCTTAATGGGCTAATGGGGCAGTCCTGAACCAGTGTGCCAAATTTCACAACTTTTCGCCAAGCGGTTCTATGGGCTACCATTGACTCCAATGGCAGCATAATAATAATAATAAATATAGCTGCGAGATGCAATGTGGGTGTCAAGCATAATCGGACTCGGTAGGCTAATTCTGCCTGATGGACGCAATTGGCCAGGGGGCTACATGACGACCGTCTCGGAAATCGGCAATACCGACAGCCGGTGGGATGAGCATTATGTGGGAAAATGACCCCACCTAGAGGTATGGGCGCAATACAGCCTGCCTGACAGAACAAATGTCACAAATACATAGGGGTATTCGGAACAATATCTCTAAAAGAGACACAATGTAATCAAGTATTCGTTCTGGAGGTGGTTCGTGAAGCATCTAATCCAGTGGGTATTGCAGTTTATATCGTAAGCGGGCGGAATGGTTAATAGAGTCATTGTTGCATTATGCATTAAGTACCGCATGTCGCCACACGAGTGCAGTGTCTACCCATTAATGAGCGCCGTCAAGTTTGATTGGCTGTCACGGCCAAACGGTTTAGAATTTGAGAAAGCTGTTTGATACCTTTGTTCAGCTTGGTCTGAAGAACATATATGCCAAGTTCCATGAAGATTGGACATAATTTGTGGCCTTAGGAAATTTTCAACTGATTTTGACAACTTTCAACATGGCGGCCAAGTTCTGATGTTGCAATGAGAAATGATTCATAAGCTATATAAGGAGGTCTGGCAGTATCCTCAGACGTTAAAAATAAGTTTGAAATGTACTCATGTGAAGAGAGAGGAGTTAAAACACATCGTCATTAATAACAGCGCCCCCTATAGGTCAATGGTCACCAAATTCATTGAGTGTCACCTTAATGAGGCCATGGGTCTATGTATCAAGTTTGGTTATGATATGTCAAATGGCTGCTGATATATTGGCGTGTTTCCGGTTTGGCGGCTTCGCGGTCGAATATCATTGGCTGTCGCGGATATTTCTGCAAGAAATAATACACTAGCTATACTGATAGGTCTAAAAGTATCACCAGACATTGAAAATAAGTTTTAAATATACTCATGTGAAGTGAAAGAAGTCAAAACACATCGACATTAATAACAGCGCCCCCTAGAGGTCAAAGGTCACCAAATTCAATCAGTGTCACCTTTATGAGGCCATTGGTCTATATACCAAGCCTGGTTATGATATGTCAAAGGGATGCTGAGAAATTGGCTCACTTCCTGTTTGGCGGCTTCGCCGCCAAATTTGACTGGCTTTAGCGGGCAAACGGTTTTGAATATGACAAATCTATTCAATGTTTTTTATCAAAGATGGCCAGAAGATCATGTGCGCCAAGTTCCGAGATGATTGGACAAGATTTGTGATAGAAGTAGCATTTTGATGGTTTTTGACATAAACCAAGATGGCGGAAATATACGTCATGGCGCAATGAGGTCATAGGGTGTGTTGAACTGGGCTTGTTTCAAGGAATCCATTGATACCTGGTTTGTGAATATTGGTCGAATGGGTCAAAAGTTATGAACATGAATGCATGTCCAACTTTGACCTGTTGGTGGCGCTAGAGCTTTTGGGCTAGCGACCTGAGATTGGGTTAATGGGCTAATGGGGCTGTCTTGAACCAGTGTGCCAAATTTCACAACTTTTCGCCAAGCGGTTCTATGGGCTGCCATTGACTCCCATTGAAGGATAATAATAATAATAATAATAGGAATTCGTACAAAAACAATAGGTTGTCTCGCAACATAGTTGCTTGACACCCAATAATAAATATAGCTGCGAGCAGCAATGTGGGTGTCAAGCATAATCGGACTCGTTAGGCTAATTCTGCCGGATGGACGCAATCGGCCAGGGGGCTACATGACGACCGCCTCGGAAATCGGCAATACCGACAGCCGGTCACCAAGGTTGGTTATGATAGGTCAAAGGGCTTCTGAGATATGGGCTTACTTCCGGTTTGGCAACTTGGCGGTTAAATTTGATTGGCTTTAGCGGACAAACGGTTTTGAATTTGACAAATCTATTCGATGTTTTTTATCAAGCATGGCCAGAAGATCATGTGTGTCAAGATTCGAGATGATTGGACAAGATTTGTGATAGAAGTAGCATTTTAAAGGTTTTTGACATAAACCAAGATGGCGGAAATATACGTCATGGCACAATGACGTCATAGGGTGTGTTGAACTGGGCTTGGTTCAAGGAATCCAATGATACCTGGTTTGTGAATATTGGTCGAATAGCTCGAAAAGTTATGAACATGAATGCATGCCCAACTTTGACCTGTTGGTGGCGCTAGAGCTGTTGGGCTAGCGACCTGAGATTGGCTTAATGGGCTAATGGGGCTGTCCTGAACCAGTGTGCCAAATTTCACAACTTTTCGCCAAGCGGTTCTATGGGCTACCATTGACTCCAATGGCAGCATAATAATAATAATAATAAGAATTCGTACAATAACAATAGGTTGTCTCGCAACATAGTTGCTTGACACCCAATAATAAATATAGCTGCGAGCAGCAATGTGGGTGTCAAGCATAATGGGACTCGGTAGGCTAATTATGCCGGATGGACGTAATCGGCCAGGGGGCTACATGACGACCGTCCCGGAAGTCGGCAATACCGACAGCCGGTGGGATGAGTAAATGGGAATAGGGCCCCACCCAGAGGTAAGGGCGCAATACAGGCTGCCTGACAGAACAAATGTCACAAATACATAGGGGTATTCGGAACAATATCCCTAAAAGAGACACAATGTAAACAAGCATCCCTTCTGGAGGTGGTTCGTGAAGTATCTAATCCAGAGGGAATTGCAGTTTATATTTTAAGTGGGCGGAATGGTAAATATAGTCATTGTTGCATTATACATTAAGTACCGCTTATCGCCTCACGAGTGCAGTGTCTACCCATTAATGAGCGCCACTCGAGTTTGATTGGCTGTCACGGCCAAACGGTTTTGAATCTGAGAAAGCAGTTTGATATATTTGTTCAGCTTGGTCGGAAGATCATATATGCCAAGTTCTATGAAGATTGGACACAATTTGTGGCCTGTGGAAATTTACAACTGATTTTGACAACTTTCAACATGGTGGCCAAGTTCTGATGTTGCAATGAGAAATAATTGATTAGCTATATAAGGAGGTCTGGCAGTATCCTCAGACATTAAAAATCAGTTTGAAATGTACTCATGTGAAGAGAGAGGAGTTAAAACACGCCTTCATTAATTATAGCGCCCCCTAGAGGTCAATGGTCACCAAATTCATTGAGTGTCCCCATGATGATGTTATGGGTCTATTTATCAAGTTTGGTTATTATATGTCAAAGGGCTGCTGAGATATTGGCGTGTTTCCGGTTTGGGGGATTCGCGTTCGAATATCATTTGCTGTCGCGGATATTTCTGCAATAAATAATATACTAGCTATATGGGGAGGTCTAATAGTATCACTAGACATTGAAAATAAGTTTTAAATGTACTCATGTGAAGAGAGAGGAGTCAAAACACATCGACATTATTAACAGCGCCCCCTAGAGGTCAAAGGTCACCAAATTCATTTAGTGTCACCTTTATGGGGTCATAGGTCTACCTAACAAGGTTGGTTATGATATGTCAAAGGGCTGCTGAGATATGGGCTTACATCCGGTTTGGCGGCTTAGCCGCCAAATTTGATTGACTTTAGCAGGCAAATGGTTTTGAATTTGAAAAATCTATTCAATGTTTTTTATCAAGCATGGCCGGGAGATCATGTTTGCCAAGATTCGAGTTGATTGGCCAAGATTTGTGATAGAAGTAGCATTTTGAAGGTTTTTGACATAAACCAAGATGGCGGAAATATACGTCATGGCGCAATGACGTCATAGGGTGTGTCGAAGTAGGCTTGGTTCAAGGAATCCAATGATACCTGATTTGTGAATATTGGTCAAATGGATCGAAAGTTATGAACATGAATGCATGTCCAACTTTGACCTGTTGGTGGCGCTAGAGCTGTAGGGCTAGCGACCTGAGATTGGCTTAATGGGCTAATGGGGCAGTCCTGAACAAGTGTGCCAAATTTCACAACTTTTCGCCAAGCGGTTCTATGGGCTGCCATTGACTCCAATGGCAGCATAATAATAATAATAAATATAGCTGCGAGCAGCAATGTGGGTGTCAAGCATAATCGGACTCGGTAGGCTAATTCTGCCGGATGGACGCAATCGGCCAGGGGGCTACATGACGACCGCCTCGGAAATCGGCAATACCGACAGCCGGTGGGATGAGTAAATGGGAAAAGGACCCCACCTAGAGGTAAGGGCGCAATGCAGTCTGCCTGACAGAAGAAATGTCACAAATACATAGGGGTATTCGGAACAATATCTCTCAAAGAGACACAATGTAAACAAGCATCCGTTCTGGAGGTGGTTCGTGAAGCATCTAATCCAGTGGGAATTGCAGTTTATATCGTAAGTGGGCGGAATGGTGAATATAGTAATTGTTGCATTATACATTAAGTACCGCTTGTCGCCACACGAGTGCAGTGTCTACCCATTAATGAGCGCCACACGAGTGCAGTGTCTACCCATTAATGAGCGCCGTCACGTTTGATTGCCTGTCACGGCCAAACGGTTTTGAATTTGAGAAAGCTGTTGAACACATTTGTTCACCTTGTTCTGAAGATCATATATGCAAAGTTTCATGAAGATTGGAAATAATTTGTGAGCTGTGGAAATTTACAACTGATTTTGACAACTTTCAACATTGTGGCCCAGTTCTGATGTTGCCGTGAGAAATAATTTATAAGCTATATGAGGAGGTCTGACAGTATCATCACACATGGAAAATAAGTTTGAAATGTACTCATGTGAAGAGAGAGGAGTTAAAACACGTCTTCATTAATTATAGCGCCCCCTAGAGGTCAATGGTCACCAAATTGATTGAGTGTCCCCATGATGATGTTATGGGTCTATGTATTAAGTTTGGTTATGATATGTCAAAGGGCTGCTGAGATATTGGCGTGTTTCCGGTTTGGGGGCGTCGCGGTCGAATATCATTGGCTGTCGCGGTTATTTCTGCAAGAAGTAATATACGAGCTATATGGGGAGGTCAGATAGTATCACTAGACATTGAAAATAAGTTTTAAATATACTCATGTGAAGAGAGAGGAGTCAAAACACATCGACATTAATAACAGCGCCCCCTAGAGGTCAAAGGTCACCAAATTCATTCAGTGTAACCTCTATGGGGACTTGGGTCTATGTACCAAGGTTGGTTATGATATGTCAAAGGGCTGCTGAGATATGGGCTCACATCCGGTTTGGCGGCTTTGCCGCCAAATTTGATTGGCTCTAGCGGGCAAACGGTTTTGAATTTGAAAAGTTTATCAGATGTTTTGAATCAATCATGGCCAGGAGATCATGTGTACCAAGTTTCGGGATTATTGGACAAGATTTGTGATAGTAGTAGGATTTTGAAGGTTTTTGACATAAACCAAGATGGCGGAAATATACGTCATGGCGCAATGACGTCATAGGGTTCGTTGAACTGGGCTTGGTTCAAGGAATCCAATGATACCTGGTTTGTGAATATTGGTCGAATAAGTCGAAAGTTATGAATATGAATGCATGTCCAACTTTGACCTGTTGGTGGCGCTAGAGCTGTGGGGCTAGCGACCTGAGATTGGGTTAATGGGCTAATGGGGCTGTCTTGAACCAGTGTGCCAGATTTCACAACTTTTCACCAAGCGGTTCTATGGGCTGCCATTGACTCCAATGGCAGCATAATAATAATAAATATAGCTGCGAGCAGCAATGTGGGTGTCAAGCATAATCGGACTCGGTAGGCTAATTCTGCTGGATGGACGCAATCGGCCAGGGGGCTACATGACGACCGCCTCGGAAATCGGCAATACCAACAGCCGGTGGGATGAGTAAATGGGAAAAGGACCCCACCTAGAGGTAAGGGCGCCATGCAGTCTGCCTGACAGAACAAATGTCACAAATACATAGGGGTACTCGGAACAATATCCCTAAAAGAGACACAATGTAAAGAAGCATCCGTTCTTGAGGTTGTTCGTGAAGCATCTAATCCAGTGGGAATTGCAGTTTATAATGTAGGTGGGCGGAATGGTAAATATATTAATTGTTGCATTATACATTAAGTACCGCTTATCGCCACACGAGTGCAGTGTCTACCCATTAATGAGCGCCGTCACGTTTGATTGGCTGTCACGGCCAAACGGTTTTGAATTTGAGAAAGCGGTTTGAGACATTTGTTCAGCTTCGTCGGAAGATCATATATGCAAAGTTTTATGAAGATTGGACATTATTTGTGGCCTGTGGAAATTGACAACTGATTTTGACAACTTTCAACATGGTGGCCAAGTTCTGATGATGCCATGAGAAATAATTTGTAAGCTATATGGGGAGGTCTGACAGTATCATCAGACATTGAAAATAAGTTTGCAATGTACTCATGTGAAGAGAGAGGAGTTAAAACACGTCTTCATTAATTATAGCGCCCCCTAGAGGTCAATGGTCACCAGATTCAGTGAGTGTCCCCATGATTATGTTATGGGTCTATCTATCAAGTTTGGTTATGATATGTCAAAGGGCTGCAGAGATATTGGCGTGTTTCCGGTTTTCCGGCTTCGCGCTCGAATATCATTGGCCGTCGCGGATATTTCTGCAAGACGTAATATATGAGCTATATGGGGAGGTCTGATAGTATCACCAGACATTGAAAATAAGTTTTAAATGTACTCATGTGAAGAGAGAGGAGTCAAAACACATCGGCATTAATAACAGCGCCACCTAGAGGTCAAGGGTCACCAAATTCATTCAGTGTCACCGTGATGCGGTCATGGGTCTCTCTACCAAGGTTGGTTATGATAGGTCAAAGGGCTTCTGAGATATGGGCTTACTTCCGGTTTGGCAACTTGGCGGTTAAATTTGATTGGCTTTAGCGGACAAACGGTTTTGAATTTGACAAATCTATTCGATGTTTTCTATCAAGCATGGCCAGAAGAACATGTGTGTCAAGATTCGAGATGATTGGACAAGATTTGTGATAGAAGTAGCATTTTGAAGGTTTTTGACATAAACCAAGATGGCGGAAATATACGTCATGGCACAATGACGTCATAGGGTGTGTTGAACTGGGCTTGGTTCAAGGAATCCAATGATACCTGGTTTGTGAATATTGGTCGAATAGGTCGAAAGTTATGAACATGAATGCATGCCCAACTTTGACCTGTTGGTGGCGCTAGAGCTGTTGGGCTAGCGACCTGAGATTGGCTTAATGGGGCTGTCCTGAACCAGTGTGCCAAATTTCACAACTTTTCGCCAAGCGGTTCTATGGGCTACCATTGACTCCAATGGCAGCATAATAATAATAAGAAGAAGAATTCGTACAATAACAATAGGTTGTCTCGCAACATAGTTGCTTGACACCCAATAATAAGAATTCGTACAATAACAATAGGTTGTCTCGCAACATAGTTGCTTGACACCCAAATATAGCTGCGAGCAGCAATGTGGGTGTCAAGCATAATCGGACTCGGTAGGCTAATTCTGCCGGATGGACGCATTTGGCCAGGGGGCTACATGACGACCGCCTCGGAAATCGGCAATACCGACAGCCGGTGGGATGAGTAAATGGGAAAAAGGACCCCACCTAGAGGTAAGGGCGCAATGCAGTCTGCCTGACAGAACAAATGTCACAAATACATAGGGGTATTCGGAACAATATCCCTAAAAGAGACACCATGTAAACAAGCATCCCTTCTGGAGGTGGTTCGTGAAGCATCTGATCCAGTGGGAATTGCAGTTTATATTTTAAGTGGGCGGAATGGTAAATATAGTCATTGTTGCATTATACATTAAGTACCGCTTATCGCCACACGAGTGCAGTGTCTACCCATTAATGAGCGCCGTCAAGTTTGATTGCCTGTCACGGCCAAACGGTTTTGAATTTGAGAAAGCTGTTTAACACATTAGTTCAGCTTGGTCTGAAGATCATATATGCCAAGTTCCATGAAGATTGGGCATAATTTGTGGCCTGTGGAAATTTTCAACTGATTTTGACAACTTTCAACATGGCGGCCAAGTTCTGATGTTACAATGAGAAATAATTCATAAGCTAAATAAGGAGGTCTGGCAGTATCATCAGACATTGAAAATAAGTTTGAAATGTACTCATGTGAAGAGAGAGGAGTTAAAACACGTCTTCATTAATTATAGCGCCCCCTAGAGGTCAATGGTCACCAAATTCATTAAGTGTCCCCATGATGGGGTAATTGGTCTATGTATCAAGTTTGGTTATGATATGTCAAAGGGCTGCTGAGATATTGGCGTGTTTCCAGTTGGGCGGCTTCGCGGTCAAATATCATTGAATGTCGCGGATAATTCGGCAAGTAATAATATACTAGCTAAACAAGGAGGTCTGATAGTATCACCAGACATTGAAAATAAGTTTTAAATTTACTCATGTGAAGAGAGAGGAGTCAAAACACATCGACATTAATAACAGCGCCCCCTACAGGTCAAAGGTCACCAAATTAAATCAGTGTCACCTTTATGAGGCCATGGGTCTATATACCAAGTCTGGTTATGATATGTTAAAGGGATGCTGAGAAATCGGCTCACTTCCTGTTTGGCGGCTCTGCCGCCAAATTTGATTGGCTTTAGCGGGCAAACGGTTTTTAATTTGACAAATCTATTCGATGTTTTTCATCAAGGATGGCCAGAAGATCATGTGTGCCAAGTTTCGAGATGATTGGACAAGATTTGTGATAGAAGTAGCATTTTGATGGTTTTTGACATAAACCAAGATGGCGGAAATATACATCAAGGCGCAATGACGTCATATGGTTTGTTGAACTGGGCTTGGTTCAAGGAATTCAATGATACCTGGTTTGTGAATATTGGTCGAATGGGTCGAAAGTTATGAACATGAATGCATGTCCAACTTTGACCTGTTGGTGGCGCTAGAGCTGTTGGGCTAGCGACCTGAGATTGGCTTAATGGGCTAATGGGGCTGTCCTGAACAAGTTTGCCAAATTTCACAACTTTTCGCCAAGCGGTTCTATGGGCTGTTATTGACTCCCATGTCAGGTAAATAATAATAATAAATATAGCTGCGAGCAGCAATGTGGGTGTCAAGCATAATCGGACTCGGTAGGCTAATTCTGCCAGAGGGACGCAATTGGCCTGGGGGCTACATGACGACCGCCTCGGAAATCGGCAATACCGACAGCCGGTGGGATGAGTAAATGGGAAAAAGGACCCCACCTAGAGGTAAGGGCGCAATGCAGTCTGCCTGACAGAACAAATGTCACAAATACATAGGGGTATTCGGAACAATATCCCTAAAAGAGACACCATGTAAACAAGCATCCCTTCTGGAGGTGGTTCGTGAAGCATCTGATCCAGTGGGAATTGCAGTTTATATTTTAAGTGGGCGGAATGGTAAATATTGTCATTGTTGCATTATACATTAAGTACCGCTTATCGCCACACGAGTGCAGTGTCTACCCATTAATGAGCGCCTTCAAGTTTGATTGCCTGTCACGGCCAAACGGTTTTGAATTTGAGAAAGCTGTTTAACACATTAGTTCAGCTTGGTCTGAAGATCATATATGCAGAGTTTCATGAAGATTGGACATAATTTGTGGCCTGTGGGAATTTACAACTGATTTTGACAACTTTCAACATGGCGGCCAAGTTCTGATGTTGCAATGAGAAATAATTTATAAGCTATATGAGTAGGTCTGACAGTATCATCAGACATTGAAAATAAGTTTGAAATGTACTCATGTGAAGAGAGAGGAGTTAAAACACGTCTTCATTAATTATAGCGCCCCCTAGCGGTCAATGGTCACCAAATTCTTTGAGTGTCCCCATGATTATGTTATGGGTCAATGTATCAAGTTTGGTTATGATATGTCAAAGGGCTGCAGAGATATTGGCGTGTTTCCGGTTTTCCGGCTTCGCGCTCGAATATCATTGGCTGTCGCGGATATTTCTGCAAGACGTAATATATGAGCTATATGGGGAGGTCTGATAGTATCACCAGACATTGAAAATAAGTTTTAAATGTACTCATGTGAAGAGAGAGGAGTCAAAACACATCGACATTAATAACAGCGCCACCTAGAGGTCAAGGGTCACCAAATTCATTCAGTGTCACCGTGATGTGGTCATGGGTCTCTCTACCAAGGTTGGTTATGATAGGTCAAAGGGCTTCTGAGATATGGGCTTACTTCCGGTTTGGCAACTTGGCGGTTAAATTTGATTGGCTTTAGCGGACAAACGGTTTTGAATTTGACAAATCTATTCGATGTTTTTTATCAAGCATGGCCAGAAGATCATGTGTGTCAAGATTCGAGATGATTGGACAAGATTTGTGATAGAAGTAGCATTTTAAAGGTTTTTGACATAAACCAAGATGGCGGAAATATACGTCATGGCACAATGACGTCATAGGGTGTGTTGAACTGGGCTTGGTTCAAGGAATCCAATGATACCTGGTTTGTGAATATTGGTCGAATAGGTCGAAAGTTATGAACATGAATGCATGCCCAACTTTGACCTGTTGGTGGCGCTAGAGCTGTTGGGCTAGCGACCTGAGATTGGCTTAATGGGCTAATGGGGCTGTCTTGAACCAGTCTGCCAAATTTCAC
Source organism: Gadus chalcogrammus (assembly GCF_026213295.1). NCBI lineage: Eukaryota > Metazoa > Chordata > Actinopteri > Gadiformes > Gadidae > Gadus > Gadus chalcogrammus. The sequence continues at coordinate 6,398,989 of NC_079414.1, read as the reverse complement.
AACTTTTCGCCAAGCGGTTCTATGGGCTACCATTGACTCCAATGGCAGCATAATAATAATAATAAATATAGCTGCGAGCAGCAATGTGGGTGTCAAGCATAATGGGACTCGGTAAGCTAATTCTGCCGGGCGGACGTAATCGGCCAGGGGGCTACATGACGACCGTCGCGGTAATCGGCAATACCGACAGCCGGTGGGATGAGCATTATGTGGGAAAATGACCCCACCTAGAGGTAAGGGCGCAATACAGTCTGCCTGACAGAACAAATGTCACAAATACATAGGGGTATTCGGAACAATATCCCCAAAAGAGACACAATGTAAACAAGCATCCGTTCTGGAGGTGGTTCGTGAAGCATCTAATCCAGTGGGAATTGCAGTTTATATAGTAGGTGGGCGGAATGGTAAATATAGTCATTGTTGCATTATACATTAAGTACCGCTTGTCGCCACACGAGTGCAGTGTCTACCCATTAATGAGCGCCACACGAGTGCAGTGTCTACCCATTAATGAGCAACGTCAAGTTTGATTGGCTGTCACGGCCAAACGGTTTTGAATTTGAGAAAGCTGTTTAAGGCATTTGTTCAACTTGGTCTGAAGATCATATTTGCCAAGTTTCATGAAGATTGGACATAATTTGTGGCCTTCGGAAATTTAAAACTGATTTTGACAACTTTCAACATGGCGGCCAAGTTCTGATGTTGCAATGAGAAATAATTCATAGGCGATATGGGGAGGTCCGACAGTATCATCCGACATTGAAAATAAGCTTGAAATGTACTCATGTGAAGAGAGGGAAGTTAAAACACGTCTTCATTAATTATAGCGCCCTCTAGAGGTCAATGGTCACCAAATTCATTGAGTGTCCCCATGATTATGTTATGGGTCTATATATCAAGTTTGGTTATGATTTGTCCAAGGGATACTGAGATATTGGCGTTTTTCCAATTTGGCGGCTTCGCGGTTGAATATCATTGGCTGTCGCGGATATTTGTGCAAGTTATAATATACTAGCTATACGGGGAGGTCTGATAGTATCACCAGACATTGAAAATAAGTTGTAAATGTACTCATGTGAAGAGAAAGAGGTCAAAACACATGGACATTAATAACAGCGCCCCCTACAGGTCAAAGGTCACCAAATTAAATCAGTGTCACCTTTATGAGGCCATGGGTCTATATACCAAGTCTGGTTATGATATGTCAAAGGGATGCTGAGAAATCGGCTCACTTCCTGTTTGGCGGCTTCGCCGCCAAATTTGATTGGCTTTAGCGGGCAAACGGTTTTGAATTTGACAAATCTATTCAATGTTTTTCATCAAGGATGGCCAGAAGATCATGTGTGCCAAGTTTCGAGATGATTGGACAAGATTTGTGATAGGAGTAGCATTTTGAAGGTTTTTGACATAAACCAAGATGGCGGACATATACGTCATGGCGCAATGACGTCATAGGATGTGTTAAACTGGGCTTGGTTCAAGGAATCCAATGATACCTGGTTTGTGAAAATTGGTCGAATAGGTCAAAAGTTATGAACATGAATGCATGCCCAACTTTGACCTGTTGGTGGCGCTAGAGCTGTTGGGCTAGCGACCTTAGATTGGCTTAATGGGCTAATGGGGCAGTCCTGAACAAGTGTGCCAAATTTCACAACTTTTCGCCAAGCGGTTCTATGGGCTGCCATTGACTCCAATGGCAGCATAATAATAATAATAAATATAGCTGCGAGCAGCAATGTGGGTGTCAAGCATAATCGGACTCGGTAGGCTTATTCTGCCGGATGGACGCAATCGGCCAGGGGGCTACATGACGACCGCCTCGGAAATCGGCAATACCGACAGCCGGTGGGATGAGTAAATGGGAAAAGGACCCCACCTAGAGGTAAGGGGGCAATGCAGTCTGCCTGACAGAACAAATGTCACAAATACATAGGGGTATTCGGAACAATATCAACAAAATAATTTACAAGATATATGGGGAGGTCTGACAGTATCATTAAACATTGATAATAAGTTTGAAATGTACTCATGTGAAGAGAGAGGAGTTAAAACACGTCTTCATTAATTATAGCGCCCCCTAGAGGTCAATGGTCACCAAATTCATTGAGTGTCCCCATAATGATGTTATGGGTCTATGTATCAAGTTTGGTTATGATTTGTCCAAGGGATACTGAGATATTGGCGTTTTTCCAGTTTGGCGGCTTCGCGGTTGAATATCATTGGCTGTCGCGGATATTTGTGCAAGTTATAATATACTAGCTATACGGGGAGGTCTGATAGTATCACCAGACATTGAAAATAAGTTGTAAATGTACTCATGTGAAGAGAAAGAGGTCAAAACACATGGACATTAATAACAGCGCCCCCTACAGGTCAAAGGTCACCAAATTAAATCAGTGTCACCTTTATGAGGCCATGGGTCTATATACCAAGTCTGGTTATGATATGTCAAAGGGATGCTGAGAAATCGGCTCACTTCCTGTTTGGCGGCTTCGCCGCCAAATTTGATTGGCTTTAGCGGGCAACCGGTTTTGAATTTGACAAATCTATTCGATGTTTTTCATCAAGGATGGCCAGAAGATCATGTGTGCCAAGTTTCAAGATGATTGGACAAGATTTGTGATAGGAGTAGCATTTTGAAGGTTTTTGACATAAACCAAGATGGCGGACATTTACGTCATGGCGCAATGACGTCATAGGGTTTGTTGAACTGGGCTTGGTTCAAGGAATCCAATGATACCTGGTTTGTGAAAATTGGTCGAATAGGTCAAAAGTTATGAACATGAATGCATGCCCAACTTTGACCTGTTGGTGGCGCTAGAGCTGTTGGGCTAGCGACCTTAGATTGGCTTAATGGGCTAATGGGGCAGTCCTGAACAAGTGTGCCAAATTTCACAACTTTTCGCCAAGCGGTTCTATGGGCTGCCATTGACTCCAATGGCAGCATAATAATAATAATAAATATAGCTGCGAGCAGCAATGTGGGTGTCAAGCATAATCGGACTCGGTAGGCTTATTCTGCCGGATGGACGCAATCGGCCAGGGGGCTACATGACGACCGCCTCGGAAATCGGCAATACCGACAGCCGGTGGGATGAGTAAATGGGAAAAGGACCCCACCTAGAGGTAAGGGGGCAATGCAGTCTGCCTGACAGAACAAATGTCACAAATACATAGGGGTATTCGGAACAATATCAACAAAATAATTTACAAGATATATGGGGAGGTCTGACAGTATCATTAAACATTGATAATAAGTTTGAAATGTACTCATGTGAAGAGAGAGGAGTTAAAACACGTCTTCATTAATTATAGCGCCCCCTAGAGGTCAATGGTCACCAAATTCATTGAGTGTCCCCATAATGATGTTATGGGTCTAGGTATCAAGTTTGGTTATGATTTGTCCAAGGGATACTGAGATATTGGCGTTTTTCCAGTTTGGCGGCTTCGCGGTTGAATATCATTGGCTGTCGCGGATATTTGTGCAAGTTATAATATACTAGCTATACGGGGAGGTCTGATAGTATCACCAGACATTGAAAATAAGTTGTAAATGTACTCATGTGAAGGGAAAGAGGTCAAAACACATGGACATTAATAACAGCGCCCCCTACGGGTCAAAGGTCACCAAATTAAATCAGTGTCACCTTTATGAGGCCATGGGTCTATATACCAAGTCTGGTTATGATATGTCAAAGGGATGCTGAGAAATCGGCTCACTTCCTGTTTGGCGGCTTCGCCGCCAAATTTGATTGGCTTTAGCGGGCAAACGGTTTTGAATTTGACAAATCTATTCGATGTTTTTCATCAAGGATGGCCAGAAGATCATGTGTGCCAAGTTTCGAGATGATTGGACAAGATTTGTGATAGGAGTAGCATTTTGAAGGTTTTTGACATAAACCAAGATGGCGGACATATACGTCATGGCGCAATGACGTCATAGGGTTTGTTGAACTGGGCTTGGTTCAAGGAATCCAATGATACCTGGTTTGTGAAAATTGGTCGAATAGGTCAAAAGTTATGAACATGAATGCATGCCCAACTTTGACCTGTTGGTGGCGCTAGAGCTGTTGGGCTAGCGACCTTAGATTGGCTTAATGGGCTAATGGGGCAGTCCTGAACAAGTGTGCCAAATTTCACAACTTTTCGCCAAGCGGTTCTATGGGCTGCCATTGACTCCAATGGCAGCATAATAATAATAATAATAATAAGAATTCGTACAATAACAATAGGTTGTCTCGCAACATAGTTGCTTGACACCCAATAATAAGAATTCGTACAATAACAATAGGTTGTCTCGCAACATAGTTGCTTGACACCCAAATATAGCTGCGAGCAGCAATGTGGGTGTCAAGCATAATCGGACTCGGTAGGCTTATTCTGCCGGATGGACGCAATCGGCCAGGGGGCTACATGACGACCGCCTCGGAAATCGGCAATACCGACAGCCGGTGGGATGAGTAAATGGGAAAAGGACCCCACCTAGAGGTAAGGGGGCAATGCAGTCTGCCTGACAGAACAAATGTCACAAATACATAGGGGTATTCGGAACAATATCAACAAAATAATTTACAAGATATATGGGGAGGTCTGACAGTATCATTAAACATTGATAATAAGTTTGAAATGTACTCATGTGAAGAGAGAGGAGTTAAAACACGTCTTCATTAATTATAGCGCCCCCTAGAGGTCAATGGTCACCAAATTCATTGAGTGTCCCCATAATGATGTTATGGGTCTATGTATCAAGTTTGGTTATGATTTGTCCAAGGGATACTGAGATATTGGCGTTTTTCCAGTTTGGCGGCTTCGCGGTTGAATATCATTGGCTGTCGCGGATATTTGTGCAAGTTATAATATACTAGCTATACGGGGAGGTCTGATAGTATCACCAGACATTGAAAATAAGTTGTAAATGTACTCATGTGAAGAGAAAGAGGTCAAAACACATGGACATTAATAACAGCGCCCCCTACAGGTCAAAGGTCACCAAATTAAATCAGTGTCACCTTTATGAGGCCATGGGTCTATATACCAAGTCTGGTTATGATATGTCAAAGGGATGCTGAGAAATCGGCTCACTTCCTGTTTGGCGGCTTCGCCGCCAAATTTGATTGGCTTTAGCGGGCAAACGGTTTTGAATTTGACAAATCTATTCGATGTTTTTCATCAAGGATGGCCAGAAGATCATGTGTGCCAAGTTTCGAGATGATTGGACAAGATTTGTGATAGGAGTAGCATTTTGAAGGTTTTTGAAATAAACCAAGATGGCGGACATATACGTCATGGCGCAATGACGTCATAGGATGTGTTGAACTGGGCTTGGTTCAAGGAATCCAATGATACCTGGTTTGTGAAAATTGGTCGAATAGGTCAAAAGTTATGAACATGAATGCATGCCCAACTTTGACCTGTTGGTGGCGCTAGAGCTGTTGGGCTAGCGACCTTAGATTGGCTTAATGGGCTAATGGGGCAGTCCTGAACAAGTGTGCCAAATTTCACAACTTTTCGCCAAGCGGTTCTATGGGCTGCCATTGACTCCAATGGCAGCATAATAATAATAATAATAATAAGAATTCGTACAATAACAATAGGTTGTCTCGCAACATAGTTGCTTGACACCCAAATATAGCTGCGAGCAGCAATGTGGGTGTCAAGCATAATCGGACTCGGTAGGCTTATTCTGCCGGATGGACGCAATCGGCCAGGGGGCTACATGACGACCGCCTCGGAAATCGGCAATACCGACAGCCGGTGGGATGAGTAAATGGGAAAAGGACCCCACCTAGAGGTAAGGGGGCAATGCAGTCTGCCTGACAGAACAAATGTCACAAATACATAGGGGTATTCGGAACAATATCAACAAAATAATTTACAAGATATATGGGGAGGTCTGACAGTATCATTAAACATTGATAATAAGTTTGAAATGTACTCATGTGAAGAGAGAGGAGTTAAAACACGTCTTCATTAATTATAGCGCCCCCTAGAGGTCAATGGTCACCAAATTCATTGAGTGTCCCCATAATGATGTTATGGGTCTAGGTATCAAGTTTGGTTATGATTTGTCCAAGGGATACTGAGATATTGGCGTTTTTCCAGTTTGGCGGCTTCGCGGTTGAATATCATTGGCTGTCGCGGATATTTGTGCAAGTTATAATATACTAGCTATACGGGGAGGTCTGATAGTATCACCAGACATTGAAAATAAGTTGTAAATGTACTCATGTGAAGGGAAAGAGGTCAAAACACATGGACATTAATAACAGCGCCCCCTACAGGTCAAAGGTCACCAAATTAAATCAGTGTCACCTTTATGAGGCCATGGGTCTATATACCAAGTCTGGTTATGATATGTCAAAGGGATGCTGAGAAATCGGCTCACTTCCTGTTTGGCGGCTTCGCCGCCAAATTTGATTGGCTTTAGCGGGCAAACGGTTTTGAATTTGACAAATCTATTCGATGTTTTTCATCAAGGATGGCCAGAAGATCATGTGTGCCAAGTTTCAAGATGATTGGACAAGATTTGTGATAGGAGTAGCATTTTGAAGGTTTTTGACATAAACCAAGATGGCGGACATATACGTCATGGCGCAATGACGTCATAGGGTTTGTTGAACTGGGCTTGGTTCAAGGAATCCAATGATACCTGGTTTGTGAAAATTGGTCGAATAGGTCAAAAGTTATGAACATGAATGCATGCCCAACTTTGACCTGTTGGTGGCGCTAGAGCTGTTGGGCTAGCGACCTTAGATTGGCTTAATGGGCTAATGGGGCAGTCCTGAACAAGTGTGCCAAATTTCACAACTTTTCGCCAAGCGGTTCTATGGGCTGCCATTGACTCCAATGGCAGCATAATAATAATAATAATAAGAAGAATTCGTACAATAACAATAGGTTGTCTCGCAACATAGTTGCTTGACACCCAAATATAGCTGCGAGCAGCAATGTGGGTGTCAAGCATAATCGGACTCGGTAGGCTTATTCTGCCGGATGGACGCAATCGGCCAGGGGGCTACATGACGACCGCCTCGGAAATCGGCAATACCGACAGCCGGTGGGATGAGTAAATGGGAAAAGGACCCCACCTAGAGGTAAGGGGGCAATGCAGTCTGCCTGACAGAACAAATGTCACAAATACATAGGGGTATTCGGAACAATATCAACAAAATAATTTACAAGATATATGGGGAGGTCTGACAGTATCATTAAACATTGATAATAAGTTTGAAATGTACTCATGTGAAGAGAGAGGAGTTAAAACACGTCTTCATTAATTATAGCGCCCCCTAGAGGTCAATGGTCACCAAATTCATTGAGTGTCCCCATAATGATGTTATGGGTCTAGGTATCAAGTTTGGTTATGATTTGTCCAAGGGATACTGAGATATTGGCGTTTTTCCAGTTTGGCGGCTTCGCGGTTGAATATCATTGGCTGTCGCGGATATTTGTGCAAGTTATAATATACTAGCTATACGGGGAGGTCTGATAGTATCACCAGACATTGAAAATAAGTTGTAAATGTACTCATGTGAAGGGAAAGAGGTCAAAACACATGGACATTAATAACAGCGCCCCCTACGGGTCAAAGGTCACCAAATTAAATCAGTGTCACCTTTATGAGGCCATGGGTCTATATACCAAGTCTGGTTATGATATGTCAAAGGGATGCTGAGAAATCGGCTCACTTCCTGTTTGGCGGCTTCGCCGCCAAATTTGATTGGCTTTAGCGGGCAAACGGTTTTGAATTTGACAAATCTATTCGATGTTTTTCATCAAGGATGGCCAGAAGATCATGTGTGCCAAGTTTCGAGATGATTGGACAAGATTTGTGATAGGAGTAGCATTTTGAAGGTTTTTGACATAAACCAAGATGGCGGACATATACGTCATGGCGCAATGACGTCATAGGGTTTGTTGAACTGGGCTTGGTTCAAGGAATCCAATGATACCTGGTTTGTGAAAATTGGTCGAATAGGTCAAAAGTTATGAACATGAATGCATGCCCAACTTTGACCTGTTGGTGGCGCTAGAGCTGTTGGGCTAGCGACCTTAGATTGGCTTAATGGGCTAATGGGGCAGTCCTGAACAAGTGTGCCAAATTTCACAACTTTTCGCCAAGCGGTTCTATGGGCTGCCATTGACTCCAATGGCAGCATAATAATAATAATAATAATAAGAATTCGTACAATAACAATAGGTTGTCTCGCAACATAGTTGCTTGACACCCAATAATAAGAATTCGTACAATAACAATAGGTTGTCTCGCAACATAGTTGCTTGACACCCAAATATAGCTGCGAGCAGCAATGTGGGTGTCAAGCATAATCGGACTCGGTAGGCTTATTCTGCCGGATGGACGCAATCGGCCAGGGGGCTACATGACGACCGCCTCGGAAATCGGCAATACCGACAGCCGGTGGGATGAGTAAATGGGAAAAGGACCCCACCTAGAGGTAAGGGGGCAATGCAGTCTGCCTAACAGAACAAATGTCACAAATACATAGGGGTATTCGGAACAATATCAACAAAATAATTTACAAGATATATGGGGAGGTCTGACAGTATCATTAAACATTGATAATAAGTTTGAAATGTACTCATGTGAAGAGAGAGGAGTTAAAACACGTCTTCATTAATTATAGCGCCCCCTAGAGGTCAATGGTCACCAAATTCATTGAGTGTCCCCATAATGATGTTATGGGTCTATGTATCAAGTTTGGTTATGATTTGTCCAAGGGATACTGAGATATTGGCGTTTTTCCAGTTTGGCGGCTTCGCGGTTGAATATCATTGGCTGTCGCGGATATTTGTGCAAGTTATAATATACTAGCTATACGGGGAGGTCTGATAGTATCACCAGACATTGAAAATAAGTTGTAAATGTACTCATGTGAAGAGAAAGAGGTCAAAACACATGGACATTAATAACAGCGCCCCCTACAGGTCAAAGGTCACCAAATTAAATCAGTGTCACCTTTATGAGGCCATGGGTCTATATACCAAGTCTGGTTATGATATGTCAAAGGGATGCTGAGAAATCGGCTCACTTCCTGTTTGGCGGCTTCGCCGCCAAATTTGATTGGCTTTAGCGGGCAAACGGTTTTGAATTTGACAAATCTATTCGATGTTTTTCATCAAGGATGGCCAGAAGATCATGTGTGCCAAGTTTCGAGATGATTGGACAAGATTTGTGATAGGAGTAGCATTTTGAAGGTTTTTGACATAAACCAAGATGGCGGACATATACGTCATGGCGCAATGACGTCATAGGATGTGTTGAACTGGGCTTGGTTCAAGGAATCCAATGATACCTGGTTTGTGAAAATTAGTCGAATAGGTCAAAAGTTATGAACATGAATGCATGCCCAACTTTGACCTGTTGGTGGCGCTAGAGCTGTTGGGCTAGCGACCTTAGATTGGCTTAATGGGCTAATGGGGCAGTCCTGAACAAGTTTGCCAAATTTCACAACTTTTCGCCAAGCGGTTCTATGGGCTGCCATTGACTCCAATGACAGCATAATAATAATAATAAATATAGCTGCGAGCAGCAATGTGGGTGTCAAGCATAATCGGACTCGGTAGGCTTATTCTGCCGGATGGACGCAATCGGCCAGGGGGCTACATGACGACCGCCTCGGAAATCGGCAATACCGACAGCCGGTGGGATGAGTAAATGGGAAAAGGACCCCACCTAGAGGTAAGGGGGCAATGCAGTCTGCCTGACAGAACAAATGTCACAAATACATAGGGGTATTCGGAACAATATCAACAAAATAATTTACAAGATATATGGGGAGGTCTGACAGTATCATTAAACATTGATAATAAGTTTGAAATGTACTCATGTGAAGAGAGAGGAGTTAAAACACGTCTTCATTAATTATAGCGCCCCCTAGAGGTCAATGGTCACCAAATTCATTGAGTGTCCCCATAATGATGTTATGGGTCTATGTATCAAGTTTGGTTATGATTTGTCCAAGGGATACTGAGATATTGGCGTTTTTCCAGTTTGGCGGCTTCGCGGTTGAATATCATTGGCTGTCGCGGATATTTGTGCAAGTTATAATATACTATTTATACGGGGAGGTCTGATAGTATCACCAGACATTGAAAATAAGTTGTAAATGTACTCATGTGAAGAGAAAGAGGTCAAAACACATGGACATTAATAACAGCGCCCCCTACAGGTCAAAGGTCACCAAATTAAATCAGTGTCACCTTTATGAGGCCATGGGTCTATATACCAAGTCTGGTTATGATATGTCAAAGGGATGCTGAGAAATCGGCTCACTTCCTGTTTGGCGGCTTCGCCGCCAAATTTGATTGGCTTTAGCGGGCAAACGGTTTTGAATTTGACAAATCTATTCGATGTTTTTTATCAAGGATGGCCAGAAGATCATGTGTGCCAAGTTTCGAGATGATTGGACAAGATTTGTGATAGGAGTGGCATTTTGAAGGTTTTTGACATAAACCAAGATGGCGGACATATACGTCATGGCGCAATGACGTCATAGGATGTGTTAAACTGGGCTTGGTTCAAGGAATCCAATGATACCTGGTTTGTGAAAATTGGTCGAATAGGTCAAAAGTTATGAACATGAATGCATGCCCAACTTTGACCTGTTGGTGGCGCTAGAGCTGTTGGGCTAGCGACCTTAGATTGGCTTAATGGGCTAATGGGGCAGTCCTGAACAAGTGTGCCAAATTTCACAACTTTTCGCCAAGCGGTTCTATGGGCTGCCATTGACTCCAATGGCAGCATAATAATAATAATAATAATAAGAATTCGTACAATAACAATAGGTTGTCTCGCAACATAGTTGCTTGACACCCAATAATAAGAATTCGTACAATAACAATAGGTTGTCTCGCAACATAGTTGCTTGACACCCAATAATAATAGGAATTCGTACAAAAACAATAGGTTGTCTCGCAACATAGTTGCTTGACACCCAAATATAGCTGCGAGCAGCAATGTGGGTGTCAAGCATAATCGGACTCGGTAGGCTAATTCTGCCTGATGGACGCAATTGGCCAGGGGGCTACATGACGACCGTCTCGGAAATCGGCAATACCGACAGCCGGTGGGATGAGCATTATGTGGGAAAATGACCCCACCTAGAGGTATGGGCGCAATACAGCCTGCCTGACAGAACAAATGTCACAAATACATAGGGGTATTCGGAACAATATCTCTAAAAGAGACACAATGTAAACAAGTATCCGTTCTGGAGGTGGTTCGTGAAGCATCTAATCCAGTGGGTATTGCAGTTTATATCGTAAGCGGGCGGAATGGTTAATAGAGTCATTGTTTGATTATGCATTAAGTACCGCATGTCGTCACACGAGTGCAGTGTCTACCCATTAATGAGCGCCGTCAAGTTTGATTGGCTGTCACGGCCAAACGGTTTTGAATTTGAGAAAGCTGTTTGATACCTTTGTTCAGCTTGGTCTGAAGAACATATATGCCAAGTTCCATGAAGATTGGACATAATTTGTGGCCTTAGGAAATTTTCAACTGATTTTGACAACTTTCAACATGGCGGCCAAGTTCTGATGTTGCAATGAGAAATGATTCACAAGCTATATAAGGAGGTCTGGCAGTATCCTCAGATGTTAAAAATAAGTTTGAAATGTACTCATGTGAAGAGAGAGGAGTTAAAACACATCGTCATTAATAACAGCGCCCCCTATAGGTCAATGGTCACCAAATTCATTGAGTGTCACCTTAATGAGGCCATGGGTCTATGTATCAAGTTTGGTTATGATATGTCAAATGGCTGCTGATATATTGGCGTGTTTCCGGTTTGGCGGCTTCGCGGTCGAATATCATTGGCTGTCGCGGATATTTCTGCAAGAAATAATACACTAGCTATACTGATAGGTCTAATAGTATCACCAGACATTGAAAATAAGTTTTAAATATACTCATGAGAAGTGAAAGGAGTCAAAACACATCGACATTAATAACAGCGCCCCCTAGAGGTGAAAGGTCACCAAATTCAATCAGTGTCACCTTTATGAGGCCATTGGTCTATATACACCAAGCCTGGTTATGATATGTCAAAGGGATGCTGAGAAATTGGCTCACTTCCGGTTTGGCAACTTGGCGGTTAAATTTGACTGGCTTTAGCGGACAAACGGTTTTGAATTTGACAAATCTATTCGATGTTTTTTATCAAGCATGGCCAGAAGATCATGTGTGTCAAGATTCGAGATGATTGGACAAGATTTGTGATAGTAGTAGCATTTTGAAGGTTTTTGACATAAACCAAGATGGCGGAAATATACGTCATGGCACAATGACGTCATAGGGTGTGTTGAACTGGGCTTGGTTCAAGGAATCCAATGATACCTGGTTTGTGAATATTGGTCGAATAGGTCGAAAGTTATGAGCATGAATGCATGCCCAACTTTGACCTGTTGGTGGCGCTAGAGCTGTTGGGCTAGCGACCTGAGATTGGCTTAATGGGCTAATGGGGCTGTCCTGAACCAGTGTGCCAAATTTCACAACTTTTCGCCAAGCGGTTCTATGGGCTACCATTGACTCCAATGGCAGCATAATAATAAATATAGCTGCGAGCAGCAATGTGGGTGTCAAGCATAATCGGACTCGGTAGGCTAATTCTGCCGGATGGACGCATTTGGCCAGGGGGCTACATGACGACCGCCTCGGAAATCGGCAATACCGACAGCCGGTGGGATGAGTAAATGGGAAAAAGGACCCCACCTAGAGGTAAGGGCGCAATGCAGTCTTCCTGACAGAACAAATGTCACAAATACATAGGGGTATTCGGAACAATATCCCTAAAAGAGACACCATGTAAACAAGCATCCCTTCTGGAGGTGGTTCGTGAAGCATCTGATCCAGTGGGAATTGCAGTTTATATTTTAAGTGGGCGGAATGGTAAATATAGTCATTGTTGCATTATACATTAAGTACCGCTTATCGCCACACGAGTGCAGTGTCTGCCCATTAATGAGCGCCGTCAAGTTTGATTGCCTGTCACGGCCAAACGGTTTTGAATTTGAGAAAGCTGTTTAACACATTAGTTCAGCTTGGTCTGAAGATCATATATGCAGAGTTTCATGAAGATTGGACATAATTTGTGGCCTGTGGGAATTTACAACTGATTTTGACAACTTTCAACATGGCGGCCAAGTTCTGATGTTGCAATGAGAAATAATTTATAAGCTATATGAGTAGGTCTGACAGTATCATCAGACATTGAAAATAAGTTTGAAATGTACTCATGTGAAGAGAGAGGAGTTAAAACACGTCTTCATTAATTATAGCGCCCCCTAGCGGTCAATGGTCACCAAATTCTTTGATTGTCCCCATGATTATGTTATGGGTCAATGTATCAAGTTTGGTTATGATATGTCAAAGGGCTGCAGAGATATTGGCGTGTTTCCGGTTTTCCGGCTTCGCGCTCGAATATCATTGGCTGTCGCGGATATTTCTGCAAGACGTAATATATGAGCTATATGGGGAGGTCTGATGGTATCACCAGACATTGAAAATAAGTTTTAAATGTACTCATGTGAAGAGAGAGGAGTCAAAACACATCGACATTAATAACAGCGCCACCTAGAGGTCAAGGGTCACCAAATTCATTCAGTGTCACCGTGATGCGGTCATGGGTCTCTCTACCAAGGTTGGTTATGATAGGTCAAAGGGCTTCTGAGATATGGGCTTACTTCCGGTTTGGCAACTTGGCGGTTAAATTTGATTGGCTTTAGCGGACAAACGGTTTTGAATTTGACAAATCTATTCGATGTTTTTTATCAAGCATGGCCACAAGATCATGTGTGCCAAGATTCGAGATGATTGGACAAGATTTGTGATAGAAGTAGCATTTTGAAGGTTTTTGACATAAACCAAGATGGCGGAAATATACGTCATGGCACAATGACGTCATAGGGTGTGTTGAACTGGGCTTGGTTCAAGGAATCCAATGATACCTGGTTTGTGAATATTGGTCGAATAGGTCGAAAGTTATGAACATGAATGCATGCCCAACTTTGACCTGTTGGTGGCGCTAGAGCTGTTGGGCTAGCGACCTGAGATTGGCTTAATGGGCTAATGGGGCTGTCCTGAACCAGTGTGCCAAATTTCACAACTTTTCGCCAAGCGGTTCTATGGGCTACCATTGACTCCAATGGCAGCATAATAATAATAAATATAGCTGCGAGCAGCAATGTGGGTGTCAAGCATAATCGGACTCGGTAGGCTTATTCTGCCGGATGGACGCAATCGGCCAGGGGGCTACATGACGACCGCCTCGGAAATCGGCAATACCGACAGCCGGTGGGATGAGTAAATGGGAAAAGGACCCCACCTAGAGGTAAGGGGGCAATGCAGTCTGCCTGACAGAACAAATGTCACAAATACATAGGGGTATTCGGAACAATATCAACAAAATAATTTACAAGATATATGGGGAGGTCTGACAGTATCATTAAACATTGAAAATAAGTTTGAAATGTACTCATGTGAAGAGAGAGGAGTTAAAACACGTCTTCATTAATTATAGCGCCCCCTAGAGGTCAATGGTCACCAAATTCATTGAGTGTCCCCATAATGATGTTATGGGTCTATGTATCAAGTTTGGTTATGATTTGTCCAAGGGATGCTGAGATATTGGCGTTTTTCCAGTTTGGCGGCTTCGCGGTTGAATATCATTGGCTGTCGCGGATATTTGTGCAAGTTATAATATACTAGCTATACGGGGAGGTCTGATAGTATCACCAGACATTGAAAATAAGTTGTAAATGTACTCATGTGAAGAGAAAGAGGTCAAAACACATGGACATTAATAACAGCGCCCCCTACAGGTCAAAGGTCACCAAATTAAATCAGTGTCACCTTTATGAGGCCATGGGTCTATATACCAAGTCTGGTTATGATATGTCAAAGGGATGCTGAGAAATCGGCTCACTTCCTGTTTGGCGGCTTCGCCGCCAAATTTGATTGGCTTTAGCGGGCAAACGGTTTTGAATTTGACAAATCTATTCGATGTTTTTCATCAAGCATGGCCAGAAGATCATGTGTACCAAGTTTCGAGATGATTGGACAAGATTTGTGATAGAAGTAGCATTTTGAGGGTTTTTGACATAAACCAAGATGGCGGACTTATACGTCATAACGCAATGACGTTATAGGGTGTGTTGAACTGGGCTTGGTTCAAGGAATCCAATGATACCTGGTTTGTGAAAATTGGTCGAATAGGTCGAAAGTTATGAACATGAATGCATGCCCAACTTTGACCTGTTGGTGGCGCTAGAGCTGTTGGGCTAGCGACCTGAGATTGGCTTAATGGGCTAATGGGGCAGTCCTGAACAAGTGTGCCAAATTTCACAACTTTTCGCCAAGCGGTTCTATGGGCTGCCATTGACTCCAATGGCAGCATAATAATAATAATAATAATAATAAGAATTCGTACAATAACAATAGGTTGTCTCGCAACATAGTTGCTTGACACCCAATAATAATAAGAATTCGTACAATAACAATAGGTTGTCTCGCAACATAGTTGCTTGACACCCAAATATAGCTGCGAGCAGCAATGTGGGTGTCAAGCGTAATGGGACTCGGTAAGCTAATTCTGCCAGACGGACGCAATCTGCAAGGGGGCTACATGACGACCATCTCGGAAATCGGCAATACCGACAGCCGGTGGGATGAGTAAATGGGAAAAGGACCCCACCTAGAGGTAAGGGCGTAATACAGGCTGCCTGACAGAACAAATGTCACAAATACATAGGGGTATTCAGAACAATATCCCTAAAAGAGACACAATGTAAACAAGCATCCGTTCTGGAGGTAGTTCGTGAAGCATCTAATCCAGTGGGAAGCATTTAATCCAGTGGGAATTGCAGTTTATATTGTAGGTGGGCGGAATGGTAAATATAGTCATTGTTGCATTATACATTAAGTACCGCTTATCGCCACACGAGTGCAGTGTCTACCCATTAATGAGCGCCGTCATGTTTGATTGGTTGTCACGGCCAAACGGATTTGAATTTGAGAAAGCTGTTTGATCTATTTGTTCAGGTTGGTCTGAAGATCATATATGCCAAGTTTCATGAATATTGGACATAATTTGTGGCCTGTGGAAATTTACAACTGATTTTGACAACTTTCAACATGGCGGCCAAGTTCTGATGTTGCAATGAGAAATAATTCATAAGCTATATAAGAAGATCTGGCAGTATCCTCAGACATTAAAAATAAGTTTGAAATGTACTCATGTGAAGAGAGAGGAGTTAAAACACGTCTTCATTAATTATAGCGCCCCCTACGGGTCAATGGTCACCAAATTCATTGAGTGTCCCCATGAGGATGTTATGGGTCTATGTATCAAGTTTGGTTATGATATGTCAAAGGGCTGCTGAGATATTGGCGTGTTTCCGGTTTGGCGGCTTTGCGGTCGAATATCATCGGCTATCGCGGATATTTCTGCAATAAATAATATACTAGCTATACGGGGAGGTCTAATAGTATCACTAGACATTGAAAATAAGTTTTAAATGTACTCATGTGAAGAGAGAGGAGTCAAAACACATCGACATTAATAACAGCGCCCCCTAGAGGTCAAAGGTCACCAAATTAATTTAGTGTCACCTTTATGGGGTCATGGGTCTATGTACCAAGGTTGGTTATGATATGTCAAAGAACTGCTGAGATATGGGCTTACTTCCGGTTTGGCCGCTGCGCTGCAAAATTTGATTGGCTTTAGCGGGCAAACGGTTTTGAATTTGACAAATCTATTCGATGTTTTTCATCAAGGATGGCCAGAAGATCATGTGTGCCAGGTTTCGAGATGATTGGACAAGATTTGTGATAGAAGTAGCATTTTGAAGGTTTTTGACATAAACCAAGATGGCGGATTTATACGTCATGGCGCAATGACGTCATAGGGTTTGTTGAACTGGGCTTGGTTCAAGGAATCCAATGATACCTGGTTTGTGAATATTGGTCGAATAAGTCGAAAGTTATGAACATGAATGCATGTCCAACTTTGACCTGTTGGTGGCGCTAGAGCTGTTGGGCTAGCGACCTGAGATTTGGTTAATGGGCTAATGGGGCTGTCCTGAACCAGTGTGCCAAATTTCACAACTTTTCGCCAAGCGGTTCTATGGGCTGCCATTGACTCCCATTGAAGGATAATAATAATAAATATAGCTGCGAGCAGCAATGTGGGTGTCAAGCATAATCGGACTCGGTAGGCTTATTCTGCCGGATGGACGCAATCGGCCAGGGGGCTACATGACGACCGCCTCGGAAATCGGCAATACCGACAGCCGGTGGGATGAGTAAATGGGAAAAGGACCCCACCTAGAGGTAAGGGGGCAATGCAGTCTGCCTGACAGAACAAATGTCACAAATACATAGGGGTATTCGGAACAATATTCCTAAAAGAGACACAATGTAAACAAGCACCCGTTCTGGAGGTGGTTCGTGAAGCATCTAATCCATCGGGAATTGAAGTTTATATTGTAAATCGGCGTAATGGTAAATATAGTCATTGTTGTAGTATACATTAAGTACCGCTTGTCGCCACACAAGTGCAGTGTCTACCCATTAATCAGCGTCGTCAAGTTTGATTGCCTGTCACGGCCAAACGGTTTTGAATTTGAGAAAGCGGTTTGATACATTTGTTCAGCTTGGTCGGAAGATCATATATGCCAAGTTCTATGAAGATTGGACATTGTAGTGTTCTCGTGCAGTGTGTTGTAACCCTGACTTAACACTGAGTTAAACCGTAGCCAATGAAGACAGAGTCGTAGTAAGGTTGACCATTTACTGTCACAATTCCTCATGAACAGACGGTGAAAACTGCAAATAAAAGAATACAAAAATACTGAATGTACATTTGACTAAACAGCATGTTGTACATAGTTGTAAATAATAATATAAACTGTCTAACACTGCATGAAGACATTCTGATGCCAATTGCATTGATTTTAGTTTGTACACAATTGCTAACCAAAACGTTTTTAACAACACATCAAACATTATTTTTAACTAAATCCACTCTAATATATTATCTTAAACATGTCTTGCATTGATTAAACAAACTTACGGCATTGCCTCTTAGATGCTTTCATGTGGATGCTAGCGGATTACAATCAGAAGATGCACATGTCTGCCATTCCTTCTACAGAGGTACGATTTTTAACAGGAAATGACGTCACAGGAAGTGACTAAACCGGAAGTGAAATAATAACAAACCTAAAACGGCAAATAATATGAATTTATACATTGGCTTATTTTAACTGTAAAGTAATTATTTACATCCGTTTTTACATATACATATTTAAGAAATCAATGTAAGAATATTAAATGAGTGCCAGGAGAGACAACACAGACATAATTTGTGGCCTGTGGAAATTTTCAACTGATTTTGACAACTTGCAACATGGCGGCCAAGTTCTGATGCAATGAGAAATAATTCATAAGCTACATAAGGAGGTCTGGCAGTATCCTCAGACATTAAAAATAAGTTTGAAATGTACTCATGTGAAGAGAGAGAAGTTAAAACACGTCTTCAGTAATTATAGCGCCCCCTATAGGTCAATGGTCACCAAATTCATTGAGTGTCCCCCTGATGATGTTATGGGTCTATGTATCAAGTTTGGTTATGATATGTCAAAGGGCTGCTGAGATATTGGCGTGTTTCCGGTTTGGCGGCTTCGCGGTCGAATACCTGGTTTGTGAAAATTGGTCGAATAGGTCAAAAGTTATGAACATGAATGCATGCCCAACTTTGACCTGTTGGTGGCGCTAGAGCTGTTGGGCTAGCGACCTTAGATTGGCTTAATGGGCTAATGGGGCAGTCCTGAACAAGCGCCCCCTACAGGTCAAAGGTCACCAAATTAAATCAGTGTCACCTTTATGAGGCCATGGGTCTATATACCAAGTCTGGTTATGATATGTCAAAGGGATGCTGAGAAATCGGCTCACTTCCTGTTTGGCGGCTTCGCCGCCAAATTTGATTGGCTTTAGCGGGCAAACGGTTTTGAATTTGACAAATCTATTCGATGTTTTTCATCAAGGATGGCCAGAAGATCATGTGTGCCAAGTTTCGAGATGATTGGACAAGATTTGTGATAGGAGTAGCATTTTGAAGGTTTTTGACATAAACCAAGATGGCGGACATATACGTCATGGCGCAATGACGTCATAGGGTTTGTTGAACTGGGCTTGGTTCAAGGAATCCAATGATACCTGGTTTGTGAAAATTGGTCGAATAGGTCAAAAGTTATGAACATGAATGCATGCCCAACTTTGACCTGTTGGTGGCGCTAGAGCTGTTGGGCTAGCGACCTTAGATTGGCTTAATGGGCTAATGGGGCAGTCCTGAACAAGTGTGCCAAATTTCACAACTTTTCGCCAAGCGGTTCTATGGGCTGCCATTGACTCCAATGGCAGCATAATAATAATAATAATAATAAGAATTCGTACAATAACAATAGGTTGTCTCGCAACATAGTTGCTTGACACCCAATAATAATAAGAATTCGTACAATAACAATAGGTTGTCTCGCAACATAGTTGCTTGACACCCAATAATAAGAATTCGTACAATAACAATAGGTTGTCTCGCAACATAGTTGCTTGACACCCAATAATAAGAATTCGTACGAAAACAATAGGTTGTCTCGCAACATAGTTGCTTGACACCCAATAATAGGAATTCGTACAATAACAATAGGTTGTCTCGCAACATAGTTGCTTGACACCCAAATATAGCTGCGA
Organism: Gadus chalcogrammus; assembly: GCF_026213295.1. Lineage (NCBI taxonomy): Eukaryota > Metazoa > Chordata > Actinopteri > Gadiformes > Gadidae > Gadus > Gadus chalcogrammus. The sequence continues at coordinate 6,379,221 of NC_079414.1, read as the reverse complement.
GCAGCAATGTGGGTGTCAAGCATAATGGGACTCGGAAGGCAAATTCTGCCGGACGGACGTAATCGGCCAGGGGGCTACATGACGACCGTCTCGGTAATCGGCAATACCGACAGCCGGTGGGATGAGCGCTATGCAAGTATGCGTCAATGTTTACCAATTGGGAAAATGACCCCACCTAGAGGTAAGGGCGCAGTACAGTCTGCCTGACAGAACAAATGTCACAAATACATAGGGGTATTCGGAACAATATCCCTAAAAGAGACACAATGTAAACAAGCATCCGTTCTGCCGGTGGTTCGTGAAGCATCTAATCCAGTGGGAATTGCAGTTTATATTGTAAGTGGGCGGAATGGTAAATATAGTCATTGTTGCATTATACATTAAGTACCGCTTATCGCCACACTAGTGCAGTGTCTACCCATTAATGAGCGCCGTCATGTTTGATTGCCTGTCACGGCCAAACGGTTTTGAATTTGAGAAAGCTGTTTAATGTATTTGTTCAGCTTGGTCTGAAGATCATATATGCCAAGTTTTATGAAGATTGGACATCATTTGTGGCCTGTGGAACTTTACAACTGATTTTGACAACTTTCAACATGGCGGCCAAGTTCTGATGTTGCAATGAGAAATCATTTATAAGCTATATAAGGAGGTCTGGCAGTATCCTCAGACATTAAAAATAAGTTTGAAATGTACTCATGTGAAGAGAGAGGAGTTAAAACACGCCTTCATTAATTATAGCGCCCCCTAGAGGTCAATGGTCAATGGTGACCTTGGGTGTTTTGAAAGGCGCCTCTAAATTAAATGTATTATTATTATTATTATTATTAAATTCATTGAGTGTCCCCATGATGATGTTATGGGTCTATGTATCAAGTTTGGTTATGATATGTCAAAGGGCTGCTGAGATATTGGCGTGTTTCCAGTTTAGGGGCTTCGCGGTCGAATATCATTTGCTGTCGCGGATATTTCTGCAAGAAATAATATACTAGCTATACGGGGAGGTCTGAGAGTATCACAATACATTGAAAATAAGTTTTAAATGTACTCATGTGAGGAGAAAGGAGTCAAAACACATCAACATTAATAACAGCGCATCCTAGAGGTCAAAGGTCACCAAATTCATTAAGTGTCACCTTTATGGGGTCTTAGGTCTATATACCAAGGTTGGTTATGATATGTCAAAGGGCTGCTGAGATATGGGCTTACATCCCGTTTGGCGGCTTCGCCGCCAAATTTGATTGGCTTTAGCGGCCAAACGGTTTAGAATTTGAAAAATCTATTCAATGTTTTTTATCAAACATGGCCGGAAGATCATATGTGCCAAGTTTCGAGATGATTGGACAAGATTTGTGATAGGAGTAGCACTTTGAAGGTTTTTGACATAAACCAAGATGGCGGGAATATGCGTCATGGCGCAATGACGTCATAGGGTGTGTTGAACTGGGCTTGGTTCAAGGAATCCAATGATACCTGGTTTGTGAATATTGGTCAAATAAGTCGAAAGTTATGAACATGAATGCATGTCCAACTTTGACCTGTTGGTGGCGCTAGAGCTGTTGGGCAGGCGACCTGAGATTGGCCTAATGGGCTAATGGAGCTGTCCTGAACCAGTGTGCCAAATTTCACAACTTTTCGCCAAGCGGTGCTATGGGCTGCCATTGACTCCCATGGCAGTATAATAATAGGAATTCATACAAAAACAATAGGTTGTCTCGCAACATAGTTGCTTGACACCCAATAATAATAATAGGAATTCGTACAATAGCAATAGGTTGTCTCGCAACATAGTTGCTTGACACCCAATAATAATAATAATAGGAATTCGTACGAAAACAATAGGTTGTCTCGCAACATAGTTGCTTGACACCCAATAATAGGAATTCGTACAAAAACAATAGGTTGTCTCGCAACATAGTTGCTTGACACCCAATAATAATAATAGGAATTCGTACAAAAACAATAGGTTGTCTCGCAACATAGTTGCTTGACACCCAATAATAGGAATTCGTACAAAAACAATAGGTTGTCTCGCAACATAGTTGCTTGACACCCAAACATAGCTGCGAGCAGCAATGTGGGTGTCAAGCGTAATGGGACTCGGTAAGCTAATTCTGCCGGACGGACGTAATCGGCAAGGGGGCTACATGACGACCGTCTCGGAAATCGGCAATACCGACAGCCGGTGGGTAGTGATGTTACGTTTTGTGTCGAGGCATCGAGGCGTGTGTCGAGTATCTCGGCTCCTCCCCCAGCGAAGCTCCGCTTTGAGTAGGATTCACGTTGGCGAAATGACGTAGGGTGTGACGTTCGAGGCTTCGCCTCGGACTTCTGCTTCGAAATATGGGTTCAGTATTGGCGGGAGATTTCGACTATAAAGATGTCCCGTATACGATCACAACCTTGTGGTATATTCAATATACCACTGGTCTGTGATCGTAGTAGTTTGAGCATTGCATTTTCTGTAGTATCAATCGAAACATCACGTTCATTATTCATCATGGAGTTTGCCAAAAAGAGATGGTTTTCCCCTGTTTGGGAGCATTTTCATCTAGTTGCTCCCAATAAGGTTTCAATAACCACTGTCCAGAACACTTTAATGGCTATTAAATTAATCAGTCCTTCTCAGTTATCATTCAGTGTGGGTCGGCTTAGCTCAGGAGGTAGAGCAGTTGACTTGTAACCAGTAGGTTGCTAGTTCAATCCCCAGCTCCTCCTAGCTCAGTGTTGTTGTGACCCTGTCACTTTGCTCCTGACAGCTGACTGTCGCCTTGCATGGTTGACTCTGCCGTCGGTGTGTCAATGTGTGTATTTACCGAAGTAAGTCGCTTTGGATAAAAGCGTCTGTTAAGACACACTTTTGCCAAATGATTTATTTTCTAGCATGAGCTCTGTGCCATTTTATGAATGTCACACTCACACACATGTATCATTGCAATGACTTCAATTCTCAAATGATTTAATGTTGTATCGGCACACGAAGCAAAAATCACATTTTGGGTTGGGTTGTCATAATTTCATTCACCACTAGATGTCCCTAGCGTACTCATTTGAAGCTTCGAGCACGAACCACTTTGGTGGTTCATCTGGCTTTGAGGCTTTGACGTTTCATGAGGCATCATCTCGGCACCACTACCGGTGGGATAAGTAAATGGGAAAAGGACCCCACCTAGAGGTAAGGGCGCAATACAGTCTGCCTGACAGAACAAATGTCACAAATACATAGGGGTATTCGGAACAATATCCCTAAAAGAGACACAATGTAAACAAGCATCCGTTCTGGAGGTTGTTCGTGAAGCATCTAATCCAGTGGGAATTGCAGTTTATATTGTAGGCGGGCGGAATGGTGAATATAGTCATTGTTGCATTATACATTAAGTACCGCTTGTCGCCACACGAGTGCAGTGTCTACCCATTAATGAGCGCCACACGAGTGCAGTTTCTACTCATTAATGAGCGCCGTCACGTTTGATTGCCTGTCACGGCCAAACGGTTTTGAATTTGAGAAAGCTGTTTAACACATTTGTTCAACTTGTTCTGAAGATCATATCTGCAAAGTTTTATGAAGATTGGACATTATTTGTGTTCTGTGGAAATTTACAACTGATTTTGACAACTTTCAACATGGTGGCCAAGTTCTGAGGTTGCAAGGAGAAATAATTTGTAAGCTATATGGGGAGGTCTGACAGTATCATCAGACATTGAAAATAAGTTTGAAATGTACTCATGTGAAGAGAAAGGAGTTAAAACACGTCTTCATTAATTATAGCACCCCCTAGAGGTCAATGGTCACCAAATTCAAGCAGTGTCCCCATGATGATGCTATGGGTCTATGTATCAAGTTTGGTTATGATATGTCAAAGGGCTGCTGAGATATTGGCGTGTTTCCGGTTTGGGGGGTTCGCGGTCAAATATCATTGGCTGTCGCGGTTATTTCTGCAAGACGTAATATATGAGCTATATGGGGAGGTCTGATAGTATCACCCGACATTGAAAAAGAGTTTAAAATGTACTCATGTGAAGAGAAAGGAGTCAAAACACATCAACATTAATAACAGCGCCCCCTAGAGGTCAAAGGTCACCAACTTCAATCAGTGTCACCTTTATGAGGCCATGGGTCTTTATACCAAGTCTGGTTATGATATGTCAAAGGGATGCTGAGAAATCGGCTCACTTCCTGTTTGGCGGCTTTGCCGCCAAATTTGATTGGCTTTAGCGGGCAAACGGTTTTGAATTTGACAAATCTATTCGATGTTTTTCATCAAAGATGGCCAGAAGATTATGTCTGCCAAGTTTCGAGATCATTGGACAAGATTTGTGATAGGAGTAGCATTTTGAAGGTTTTTGACATAAACCAAGATGGCGGCAATATAGGTCATGGCGCAATGACGTCATAGGGTGTGTTGAACTGGGCTTGGTTCAAGGAATCCAATGATACCAGGTTTGTGAATATTGGTCGAATGGGTCAAAAGTTATGAACATGAATGCATGTCCAACTTTGACCTGTTGGTGGCGCTAGAGCTGTTGGGCTAGCGACCTGAGTTTGGGTTAATGGGCTAATGGGCCTGTCTTGAAACAGTGTGCCAAATTTCACAACTTTTCGCCAAGCGGTTCTATGGGCTGCCATTGACTCCCACTGAAGGATAATAATAACTAGAACTGCAAGCAGTTATGCAGGGGTCCAAGAAGTGTGCATTTCGCCGGCACAACGCGACAAGAAATGTGCATTTCGCCGGAAAAACGCGAAGCATGTGTTCAAAACGCTACCCTGAACCTGTGGAGTAGCGAGAAGTCAGTGTAGCGTTTTCGCAGCGAAATTTTTGTAGAAGATATACAATTTCCTCGTTTATTGCGCCCCCTAATGGCGAAATTTTCCGAAATTTTTATCGAAGGTCATTAAGGTTAGCACCAACATGTGTCTAAAATTTGGACTCGATCCGATGTCTAATTTTGGAATTTTTTGTTTTTTTAATTTTCCACGTCTAATTTAGCTAATAAAAGAATATTCAAAACTCTACCGTTTCGTCGTCGAAGGTCGGATCAAAAAACTGTATATGATTTCTCTGCGTGTGGGTCTGAAGATGCCGTGTGCAAAGTTTGGTGTCGATTGGTCAAGAAATGTGGGAGGAGTAGGGAAAAATCATTTTTGCGGTTTTCGCGATTTAGCGAAAAATATTCATAGACGCAAATGGGCGTGGCCTAGGCCAAAAGATGCAGCAGACTCCAGTGCATCTGTGTGTACAAGTTTTTGGACTGTGGGAGGTTCGGTGTGGGAGTTATAGCCCCAAACGCGTATTCCTTGGTATAGCGCCACCTAGGGACCGGCGTGTCTGGATTTTGTTATCTGAGTAGCGGTGCCGATTCTGGATCTAGTCATGTAATTGGCGCGTGTGCACCATTTACGGTTTGGGCTGCAGTTCCACTTTCACCGCGGGAAGAATAAGAAGAATCGCTACAAAAACAATAGGGATCCAACCTGTTGGCTTGGACCCCTAATAAGAACTCATACAAAAACAATAGGTTGTCTCGAAACGTAGTTGCTTGACACCCAATAAATATAGCTGCGAGCAGCAATGTGGGTGTCAAGCATAATGGGACTCGGTAAACTAATTCTGCAGGATGGACGTAATCGGCCAGGGGGCTACATGACGACCGTCTCGGAAATCGGCAATACCGACAGCCGGTGGGGTGAGCATTATTTTACCAAATGGGAAAAGGACCCCACCTAGAGGTAAGGGCGCAATACAGTCTGCCTGGCAGAACAAAGGTCACAAATACATAGGGGTATTCGGAACAATATCCCTAAAAGAGACACAATGTAAACAAGCATCCGTTCTGGAGGTTGTTCGTGAAGCATCTAATCCAGTGGGAATTGCAGTTTATATTGTAGGCGGGCGGAATGGTGAATATAGTCATTGTTGCATTATACATTAAGTACCGCTTGTCGCCACACGAGTGCAGTGTCTACCCATTAATGAGCGCCACACGAGTGCAGTTTCTACTCATTAATGAGCGCCGTCACGTTTGATTGCCTGTCACGGCCAAACGGTTTTGAATTTGAGAAAGCTGTTTAACACATTTGTTCAACTTGTTCTGAAGATCATATCTGCAAAGTTTTATGAAGATTGGACATTATTTGTGTTCTGTGGAAATTTACAACTGATTTTGACAACTTTCAACATGGTGGCCAAGTTCTGAGGTTGCAAGGAGAAATAATTTGTAAGCTATATGGGGAGGTCTGACAGTATCATCAGACATTGAAAATAAGTTTGAAATGTACTCATGTGAAGAGAAAGGAGTTAAAACACGTCTTCATTAATTATAGCACCCCCTAGAGGTCAATGGTCACCAAATTCAAGCAGTGTCCCCATGATGATGCTATGGGTCTATGTATCAAGTTTGGTTATGATATGTCAAAGGGCTGCTGAGATATTGGCGTGTTTCCGGTTTGGGGGGTTCGCGGTCAAATATCATTGGCTGTCGCGGTTATTTCTGCAAGACGTAATATATGAGCTATATGGGGAGGTCTGATAGTATCACCCGACATTGAAAAAGAGTTTAAAATGTACTCATGTGAAGAGAAAGGAGTCAAAACACATCAACATTAATAACAGCGCCCCCTAGAGGTCAAAGGTCACCAACTTCAATCAGTGTCACCTTTATGAGGCCATGGGTCTTTATACCAAGTCTGGTTATGATATGTCAAAGGGATGCTGAGAAATCGGCTCACTTCCTGTTTGGCGGCTTTGCCGCCAAATTTGATTGGCTTTAGCGGGCAAACGGTTTTGAATTTGACAAATCTATTCGATGTTTTTCATCAAAGATGGCCAGAAGATTATGTCTGCCAAGTTTCGAGATCATTGGACAAGATTTGTGATAGGAGTAGCATTTTGAAGGTTTTTGACATAAACCAAGATGGCGGCAATATAGGTCATGGCGCAATGACGTCATAGGGTGTGTTGAACTGGGCTTGGTTCAAGGAATCCAATGATACCAGGTTTGTGAATATTGGTCGAATGGGTCAAAAGTTATGAACATGAATGCATGTCCAACTTTGACCTGTTGGTGGCGCTAGAGCTGTTGGGCTAGCGACCTGAGTTTGGGTTAATGGGCTAATGGGCCTGTCTTGAAACAGTGTGCCAAATTTCACAACTTTTCGCCAAGCGGTTCTATGGGCTGCCATTGACTCCCACTGAAGGATAATAATAACTAGAACTGCAAGCAGTTATGCAGGGGTCCAAGAAGTGTGCATTTCGCCGGCACAACGCGACAAGAAATGTGCGTTTCGCCGGAAAAACGCGAAGCATGTGTTCAAAACGCTACCCTGAACCTGTGGAGTAGCGAGAAGTCAGTGTAGCGTTTTCGCAGCGAAATTTTTGTAGAAGATATACAATTTCCTCGTTTATTGCGCCCCCTAATGGCGAAATTTTCCGAAATTTTTATCGAAGGTCATTAAGGTTAGCACCAACATGTGTCTAAAATTTGGACTCGATCCGATGTCTAATTTTGGAATTTTTTGTTTTTTTAATTTTCCACGTCTAATTTAGCTAATAAAAGAATATTCAAAACTCTACCGTTTCGTCGTCGAAGGTCGGATCAAAAAACTGTATATGATTTCTCTGCGTGTGGGTCTGAAGATGCCGTGTGCAAAGTTTGGTGTCGATTGGTCAAGAAATGTGGGAGGAGTAGGGAAAAATCATTTTTGCGGTTTTCGCGATTTAGCGAAAAATATTCATAGACGCAAATGGGCGTGGCCTAGGCCAAAAGATGCAGCAGACTCCAGTGCATCTGTGTGTACAAGTTTTTGGACTGTGGGAGGTTCGGTGTGGGAGTTATAGCCCCAAACGCGTATTCCTTGGTATAGCGCCACCTAGGGACCGGCGTGTCTGGATTTTGTTATCTGAGTAGCGGTGCCGATTCTGGATCTAGTCATGTAATTGGCGCGTGTGCACCATTTACGGTTTGGGCTGCAGTTCCACTTTCACCGCGGGAAGAATAAGAAGAATCGCTACAAAAACAATAGGGATCCAACCTGTTGGCTTGGACCCCTAATAAGAACTCATACAAAAACAATAGGTTGTCTCGAAACGTAGTTGCTTGACACCCAATAAATATAGCTGCGAGCAGCAATGTGGGTGTCAAGCATAATGGGACTCGGTAAACTAATTCTGCAGGATGGACGTAATCGGCCAGGGGGCTACATGACGACCGTCTCGGAAATCGGCAATACCGACAGCCGGTGGGGTGAGCATTATTTTACCAAATGGGAAAAGGACCCCACCTAGAGGTAAGGGCGCAATACAGTCTGCCTGGCAGAACAAAGGTCACAAATACATAGGGGTATTCGGAACAATATCCCTAAAAGAGACACAATGTAAACAAGCATCCGTTCTGGAGGTTGTTCGTGAAGCATCTAATCCAGTGGGAATTGCAGTTTAAATTTTAGGTGGGCGGAATGGTGAATATAGTCATTGTTGCACTAAACATTAAGTACCGCTTGTCGCCACATGAGTGCAGTGTCTACCCATTAATGAGCGCCACACGAGTTCAGTGTCTACTCATTAATGAGCGCCGTCACGTTTGATTGCCTGTCACGGCCAACCGGTTTTGAATTTGAGAAAGCTGTTTAACACATTTGTTCAACTTGTTCTGAAGATCATATCTGCAAAGTTTTATGAAGATTGGACATTATTTGTGGCCTGTGGAAATTTACAACTGATTTTTACAACTTTCAACATGGTGGCCAAGTTCTGAGGTTGCAATGAGAAATAATTTGTAAGCTATATGGGGAGGTCTGACAGTATCATCAGACATTGAAAATAAGTTTGAAATGTACTCATGTGAAGAGAAAGGAGTTAAAACACGTCTTCATTAATTATAGCGCCCCCTAGAGGTCAATGGTCACCAAATTCAAGCAGTGTCCCCATGATGATGCTATGGGTCTATGTATCAAGTCTGGTTATGATATGTCAAAGGGCTGCTGAGTAGGGATGGGAATTTATAAGAATTTTCCGATTCCGATTCCGATTCCGATTCTGCTTATCGATCCGATTCCTTATCGATTCTCTTGTCGATTCTCATTGGGTGAGAAAATAAGTATAAATGTGTTTGTTTGCATTACATCTCTTTAATATCTGATCAGAAGTGCTACTAGTATTAGGAAATTGTACATTTTCAAATCAATTGGTCTAGACGAAAAGATATATGTTTCGCTTTTTAAGCCCAAATGCCATCATTATGTGCCATACAACTAAAAACACAGACTGAAAACAGCCAAGTAAGAGCTTGTGCCTTTTGGAATTCTAACAGTGCTCATTTGCATTAAACTTGTAACAAAATTAAACTGACATAAACAAAATGAAGCATTGATTAGACAGAGATTTATTAGATGGGCCTACCTAATAAACCGTTGGAACACACAAGACCGGAAACCATAGCAATGCCGGTAAACAAACCCCGAGAAGCCCAATCCCTATGAGAGCTCCCCACGCTACGGCCATCCGGAGGCGACAGAGCTGTTGGCCGTGATATTATATATACAATTATAATATAGTATATAATATATTATATACTATTATATATAGAGCTCCGGGAGTCGCAAACTGCAACAATCACTTTCTCCTCCATTCCGCGGTTCACCCGGACTGCACTGCACTGAGTTTGACGGCTGAACGCGGATTGGCTGTTACGTTACACATGTCACTCAGTTATCACGCTGTTGAACGCTGATTGGCTGTCATCACGACAAAAACTTGTCATCGGTTTTCTCCCGCGAAAAAACTCGCCCTTATACGCGTCTCTTCGTTCACTTTGTATGGGATCTTGTCGCCCCGTCGCGTTTGGTGTGAACGCACAATGCGATTCTTCCTCGGCGGCGACGCGACTTTCCATCTCGTAAACGGTCGTTGCCATTTGAAACGGTCGATGCCATTTCCGAACATTTCCGATTGCGTCCGCTCTCCGATCTTGAATTGATTAGCCGCGTTGCCCAATCAGCGTTGAGCTTGACCCGACGTCACTGGCAGAGAGTAGTGAGCTTGGACAGAAGCATACGGCCGACATCTTTCTTTATTCTGTGTGGAAATAGTAACATAGTTACGCCATTAAATGCTTTTATGGAAACATTTTTAACGAGAAATGTGCATTTTACTTTCATAATAGTAGTCTATATAAAGTGCTATTGGGATCCATTCCTATCTGAACTCACTTCCGGTTTGGGGAGGGGGTGGGGGTGAAGGGGGGACCCCTATTCACAGAGGTACTTCCTGTTTATGTTTTATGACGGGTCATAAACCATAAAACCCTTCGTGTAGGGATGATCCGTGTAATGCCAGTGGTGAACCTGTAGGGGTCGCTGGGGTGCGGGATCTGTATAGACAGAGGTGTGATTTGTGTGTGTGTGTGTGTGTGTGTGTGTGTGTGTGTGTGTGTGTGTGTGTGTGTGTGTGTGTGTGTGTGTGTGTGTGTGTGTGTGTGTGTGTGTGTGTGTGTGTGTGTGTGTGTGTGTGTGTGTGTGTGTGAGGGGTGTGCTAGGGATATGCGTAGCCGAATCGGCTGAGCTGTAGGGGTGTTAAAAGGAAGATCACCGGGCGTTGGAAGGACAGCCGGTCGTCTAGGTGGACTGCGGCGTGAGACCCTTGATGGAGGAAGGGATGCAGAGTCGTTGGCACTGGAAGACACAGGCTGTTTGATGTATGTAGAGTGATTTGATGTGTGGGTGAGTGTGTGTGTGTGTGTGTGTGTGTGTGTGTGTGTGTGTGTGTGTGTGTGTGTGTGTGTGTGTGTGTGTGTGTGTGTGTGTGTGTCTGTGTGTGTGTGTGTGTGAGAGTGTGTCAACAGATGTTTCATGGGCTATGATTCTATTAACAATATGTGGACAGCAGTAGCATTATATGATACAATTCTTATAACAGATGTGTTTGTAAGTAGTGTAGGATAAAAGTGTAATTCAATGCCTTTGAACAATGAGGGGTTGTATATTTAGTGGCCTTAATGTCTGGAGGAAATGCAAAAGCTGCGATTGTTACACATGCTTGACGACAACACATCCCCCATGCTGATTACGGGGAGAGTCGTTGGTACTGGAAAACAAGTGCTGTTTGATGTATGTAGAGTGATTTGATGTGTGTGTGTGTGTGTGTGTGTGTGTGTGTGTGTGTGTGTGTGTGTGTGTGTGTGTGTGTGTGTGTGTGTGTGTGTGTGTGTGTGTGTGTGTGTGTGTGTGTGTGTGTGTGTGTGTGAGTGAGACGTAATAATGTGCTTTTTATATTCTATCCCACTATATTACGAAACCGACTTTGGGTCACATTGACAATATATTAGGTGATATCATGATACTATTAAGATAGTTTAGTAATTTTTCATCCGTATTTGGATTAACTTTATTTATCAGTATAAGGTCGGGCGAGTGGGCGTAGGTCCGCGGTACCGAAGTATGTGTGTGATCAGAGCCTATTGGTAGGGAGTCTATGACGTCGGGGGGCCTAGGTGCGAATGATACAGATGGGCGTTTATCAGGCATAAATATGTGGGTCCCATTGACACGGGAGAGATCGGCCTATGACCCCAGACGTTAGACGTGCTATTCTAAGCTAGTAAAACGCGTCGTAGCAGCCGGAAGAAAAAAACAACAACAACAACGAACCGTCCTGCAGTACTATGCCGACTGACTGTAAGTATTCATATGAGTGTATCATGATTATATTATGTCTATGTCTATGTGAATCAGCTGTTTATATCTGACCGAAGCAGCGATTACTTCACAGCGATTTGCGGTCCCGGCGGTGAGAGCGTGAGCCAGCCGCAGGGTCCACGTGGAAGTATGTTTGTTTGTTTTTATAGTAGTGCGTTATATATATAGATCCATAACACTCTCTCTAGCATTATTATTATTAGTTACTATGGTATATTCATGTAGAACAACTATTAAATTTGTGTTTTTCCCAATGTGTAACAGGGTTGCAGGATATTCGGCTCAACATTGAAAGACCGATTCTAGCCGATCAGACTAATGCACTGACAAGCGGTAGTTTTGGTAAGTTGTTAATACATCCGCCATTAGTATATCTATATGTGTATCATCAAAATAAAATATCTATTAATTTAACATCTGAAACAAACAAAACTAACCCCTGAATACTTTTTGTATTTTGTTGTTGATCCACGTTTAGTACCTATCGTTGCAAAAGTCAATCAGCGAACCCCCGGACCAACTCCAAGTCGGCTATCCAAGAAGAATTTGAAAAGGGCGGCGGGAATAGGCGGGGCTATACCCTGCTCACCGCAGACCATAGAACAGCTACAAATTCCTTATAAAAAGGCCCGCAAGGACACCACCCACGGCGGTCTAGCTCCGGAGAATTATAATCAGGTTATTCAGGCCGTTATAAACCCACAAATTGTGCAACATGGTGCTGTAAGGGCTGATACCAACCACCAAGTGATTGGGGAAGTGGATGTGCATGTGTCGGCGTCGCCTACAGAGACCGTCACAGTGCAACCGGATGGGACTATACAACACGGTAGGAAATTAAATGAAAAAAAAAAGTATGTGTATATTCTATAGAGTGTGATGGGAATGATACTGATTTCTTTTCTTTTTTCTATTACAAATTAGCCCATGGAGATCCCCAGTGTGCGTCACTAGCAGGGCTGAATGATTGGGCTGGTCTTGACGACGTCCTGGGCTCGTCCTGGGATTCATCGCTGCTGGAACATATCGACTTCACTCCATCTCTGTGGGTCGACGCACCAGCTACATCCGTAGAGGCTACCACCAGTGCAGAGCCTGTACAACACCACCAGTCTGCAGATCCTGCATCTGGATCCCTACACACCATTCAAGACCCTATCCACAACCCTCCGTGTATCGTGAGTCCCATCGCTCATGAGGTAGCGGGGTCGCAGCTACCAGCCGGTCCCGCAATTGCTAGTGCTGAATACCTTGCAGCGGTGCGAGATTCTAAATTGCGTAAAGAATTTGCTGATAAATTAGCCGTGTTAGCTGCAACGGTGACTGTAAACTCCTTAGCCATTGGTCGTCAGAGTAAACGTGGTGACGATAGATATCAGGCTCTCGAAGAACAGACGAAGCAGTCCTTCATCGCTATCAGGGAAGAAAATGCGCGTGATCGTATGACTGATGTAGTCCCAAACGCTGAGACCAGTAATGGACGTGCAATTGTGGTCCTTCAACGTAAGCATTCGGCGGTCGAGGCAGCTGTGCGTGGCAACACGCAGGACATAGCGAGAATTAGCTCAGAAGCGCTGTTAAGAGCTTCTAAAACCCGTCGAAAATTATGGTTATTGGGATCTGCTAGCGAAGCTAACGTCAATTCCAATCGGGCAATGTGTACCGAGATGGGTGTGATGAATGACACACTAGCAAAGCTTACGGTGAATGCTAATATTTGATTTGTGTTTTTGTTTTTGTTTTTTCTTTTATCTTGTGGAGAGGGTATTTTTTTTGTTTTAAACTGCATGTAATAAAACTTTTTTTCTTTTAATACCTGACTAATTAACGTTTTTTTTATATAATTTTTATATATATATATTTTATTTTATTTTATTTATTTTATATCTATCGGCATTAAAAACTATAGCCGTACACTATGCATAACGCCATTAGTCCTAGAAAAAGGAAATTCAAATCTATAGATGGTAATCCCAAGAGACGGCGTAGATCTGATAGTGGGGGTAGCATTATGGATTTAGAACTTGAAGAGATGGCAATGAGGTATGATGCATCCGGCGATACGGCCGTAGGACATACTAGACAGGTGTTAATTACAGCTGATGCAGGGGGGCGTAGTATAGCTAATGCTCTATATCAGACAGCACAGATAAATGTTTCGAACGAACCATGTCTAGATGACGTGGTGGGGCTAGAGGCGTCAGGAGATTTAGACACAAGGGGTGTGTTGTATGCGGGGGCAAACACACGAGATGTACTTAACGCTGTCGGGGGGTGGTTGGATAGTGCACAAGAGAGTCTATACATATCCACACAGATCGATGTATCGCATGGGTCGCAACATGATGAAGGGATTGGCGAGGGTTTTCAGGACCCCCCGGCTGCGGCAGGGGTCCCTATAGAGTCGAGGGGTGTGTTGTATGCGGGGGCAAACACGCGAGATGTACTTAACGCTGTCGGGGGGTGGTTGGATAGTGCACAAGAGAGTCTATACATATCCACACAGATCGATGTATCGCGTGGGTCGCAACGTAATGAAGGGATTGGCGAGGGTTTTCAGGACCCCCCGGCTGCGGCAGGGGTCCCTATAGAGTCGAGGGGTGTGTTGTATGCGGGGGCAAACACGCGAGATGTACTTAACGCTGTCGGGGGGTGGTTGGATAGTGCACAAGAGAGTCTATACATATCCACACAGATCGATGTATCGCATGGGTCGCAACGTGATGAAGGGATTGGCGAGGGTTTTCAGGACCCCCCGGCTGTGGCAGGGGTCCCTATAGAGTCGAATATACAGGTCGGTGGTGGTGGTGGTGGTGGTGGTTGTGGTGATGGTGGCGTGGGGGGTGGTGGTGATGGTGGTGGCGATGATGGCGATGATGGCGATGTTGTTGTTGACGATGATGACAGTGGTGACGGTAGCGGTGGGGGATGGAGGTGCTGGTGATGGTGCTGCTTATGATGGTACACAGATGCCTGCTGTAACGGGGGAAGATAATGACGAGTTGCATACCAGATTATTTCCCCGGTTTAACGGCTTTGAGGTTAGACAGTCCATTGATCTGAGAAGTATATCCCTTGCAAATTTACAGGAGGTCCCTGATTTGATCAGGGAGAGGCTGTCGGATGTCGTAACAAGCTGCTCGCAAAGTGCAGCCGATGGTAGTGTCTTAAACGTGGTGCTGAGAGGCCCTTCATTGGCCTCTGATGTACAGGCGGTGCTCGTAACGGGTGACGATTACAATGCGGATTTGTTTATGGAGCATATTAGCCAAGTCATACAGAGCAACGACACAGGTCTGACGGATGATGTGCTAGAGTTGGTGGTCACTGGGGTCCACAACAAACGGGGTGGGGGGCGTTTGAAGTTAAAAAACATTCCCTATGATGAAATCATACACAAGAAGAAGCTAAGTCTCTACACACCGAGTAATACTCACGACAATTTGTGCTTCTCACTATGCATGACACATTTTCTGCATGAGGGGGTAACCGGGGGCGACACAGCGGCCAAAGAGACTAATTTGGAGGCGGCTCGCAAATTACACAGTGATCTGGGGTTTGCCCCAGATCACCCTGTGGGTTTCTCGGATGTTTCCAAATTTGAGAGACATCTAGATGTTAAAATCCTGATATTTCATCATAATGATGCATTCAGGAAGCTGGAGATGTTCCAGACACATACGGGACAACATCCAAAAACAGTATGGCTATACCTTCATGATAGTCACTATCATTGCATAGAGAACAGAACGGCATTCTTTGGTACGGGGTATGTGTGTGAATATTGCTACAAGGCCCATGAGGGAATTCTATTACACAAATGCCCGATCCATTGCAATGTGTGTCTGACAGTGTGCGATAGACTATCAGGTCGCACGATAAAGTGCAAGGACTGTAGACGTATATGTCGCTCGCTGGTCTGCTACAACACACACAAGAGGCATTCGGCCAAACACAACATGATACCTTGTGAAAAGCTCAAATACTGCGATCGTTGTTGTAGACAGTATATCATATCGGAGAAGAAGAAGAAGAAGGGGGTGAGGGAGGGGGATGAGGCGGATGAGGAGGAGGATGAGGAGGAGGGTGACGATAATGGTCACGTATGCAGCGAGGCAAAGTGTCGTAACTGTGGGGAGCCGAGGCCCGATGATGGAATACATGATTGCTATATCCAGCCATACAAAAAGAAAAAGAAAAAGAAACGCAGGGGTGTTCGCCGGGGTCCATCGGATGACTCTGATGACGACGCTCCGCCTAATAAATACATATACTATGATTTCGAAACGCGCATGCATGACGGTCGTCACGAAGCAAACTGTGTGGCAGCTACAACGTCTGAAGGCATAGAATGGTATGCTACAGGTCTAGGTTGTGTAAGCGAGTTTGTGAAACGCTACAGAAGAGGGGCGTATTCGTTGCATACATTTGTTGCACACAACGCGTCGGGCTTTGATAACTATATCGTCCTGGATTACATGACCAAGCAGGGTATTAAACCCTCTTTAGTCATGAAGGGTAGCAGAGTCATTTTGATGCGTGATGACGCATACCATCAGAGATGGGTCGACTCATTTAGCTTCTTGCCCATGCGTTTGGCTAATGCCCCGGCGGCGTTGGATTTTGACGATATGGCAAAAGGTAATTTTCCGCATAAATTCAACACACGGGCCAACGAGTCTTATGTCGGCGCCTACCCTGAGATCTCATATTATGGATATGATTCCATGACTAGCGATCAAAAGACAGATTTCGCTATTTGGTACCGATCTGTACGACACAAAAAATTTGACTTTCAGAAACAGCTGCGTCTCTACTGTGTCAACGACGTGAGGATCCTATACACTGCGTGTAGGATCTACAGGGAAAATTTCATAGAGTGTGCCTCTATAGACCCCTTGTCCTATGCCACTCTGGCTTCGGCGTGCATGGCCACCTTCAAAAAGTCGTTCTTGAAGAAAAACGTCCTGGCACTGACCTATGAGGGTGTCTATCAGAAAAAGCAAAAGTCGTTCTCATGCGCATCCATCCAGTGGCTTGAATATCTATCCCACTCCAATAACATGGAGATTCGGCATGCTCTCAACCATGGAGAGGCTAAATATGGACCATTCTTCCTAGACGGACATGCACCGTCTATAAACACAGCCTATGAATTTGCAGGATGCTTTTATCATGGGTGTGAACAGTGCTACAACGCTGGCCACCAGAACCCTGTCCTCAGGAAGACCTATGGCGAATTGTGGGTGCAGTTTCACCTCAAAGTCAAGGCTCTCAAAAGAGATCATGGTTTAAGAGTCGTGGTCATGTGGGAGTGTGAGTGGCACCGTCTGAAAAAGACCAATGCTGCAGTGCAGGCATTCATGGCTACTCTGAAGATACAACCTAGGATTGATCCTCGCGACTCTCTCTATGGGGGTCGCACCAACGCCATCAAAATGTATCACAAGGCCGAGCCCGGTGAGAAAATACGCTACTATGACTTTACCTCTCTCTACCCCACAGTACAGGCTCGCTGTCCTTATCCTGTAGAGCACCCCCAGATCATTTTCAGGAATTTTGGTCCTTTGGATGGGTATTTCGGCATCATCAAATGCACCGTGTTGCCCCCCAGAGGTCTTTACCATCCTGTGCTCCCCTACAGGTGTCATGGAAAGCTGATGTTCCCCCTCTGTGGTACATGTGCCACTGAGCTCAATCAGACAGACGCGTGTCATCACAGCAACGATGAACGGGCTCTGACAGGCACCTGGGTGACTTTTGAACTACAAAAAGCGGTCGAAATGGGTTACGAGTTAATCCAAATGCATGAGGTGTGGCACTACCCCAAACGGTCAGAGACTCTGTTTAAAGGGTATGTCAAAACGTTTCTCAAGCGTAAACAGGAGGCTTCAGGATACCCCAGCACAGTGGACACTGTGGAGAAACAGCGAGAGTATGTGCAAAACTATCTGGCAAAGGAGGGTATACAGTTGGATCACAACAACATGTGTGTGAACAAGGCCATGCGTAACTTGCAACAAGTTGATTCTAAACAGTCTGTGGGGTCGCTTTTCACTACGCCCAGACCTACCCACTTGTGAGCTAATTTCTGACCCTGAAAGGTTCACTCAGCTCATGTTTAGCGATAGCTATCACATTAGTCACTTCTGCTTTATCTCTGATGAAGTAGCCCTTGTACAATGGAAACATGTAGATGCACGTCTCGCGAGGGCGCGGGATGTCAACGTGATTGTGGGGGCTGTGACTACCGCCCATGCCAGGCTCATGCTCTACGATCTTCTAGACAAACTACAGGAACGTGTCCTCTACTGCGACACAGACAGCATCATTTTTGTTTCTAAGGAGGGTGATTGGGTACCCCCTTTAGGCCCTTATCTGGGCGACTTGACCGATGAGATAAATGATGGTGATCTGTATGGTACCGAACAGGAGGATTACATTAGCGAATATGTCTCAACAGGTCCTAAAAGCTATGCATACCACACCCGTCACCACAAGTCTGTCGTCAAATGCAAAGGGGTGACTTTAAATGCAGCAAATGCTAAAGTGGTCACCCAGCAGACCCTGAAATGTCTATTGGATGATTTTGTCAGCCATCGGCCTCAAACCCTCGACATCACCACCACTGTAGATACCATCCAGCGAGATAAGACTAGGTTTCTGCTTAAAAACGCTACTGTAGTTAAACGGCTTAGGGTGGTTTACAACAAGCGCAGGGTCTTCCCCGACTACACCACGCTTCCTTACGGTTATTAACCATTTTGTTTATTGTTTTTCTCTTTTTCACATGATCCATGTTTTTTCTTCTTCTTCTTTTTACATATCGTTTTCAAATGATCCATGTTTTTATTCATTCTATATTTCTGATGGGGGATATGCATATTGTGTTAAGAATTGTTTCATGTTCATGTTATTAACTATTTTGTTTTTTTATTGTTTTCAAATGATCCATGTTCTCTTCTTTCATCTTTTTTATTTTAATCATTTTTTTTTATGCATCATGTATTAATGATGAATGACTGTGCTAATAATCATGTTGGTGTTAATAAAGAATGTTAACTGTCAAATGTTTCACGGTTCTATGGTCACAATACTTCCGTCCATCAGAGGGGATGCACACAGACCGCAGAGATGGCTGCTGTACACACAACGTTCGACCCTAGACTTCAACACCCGTTCAGCATGGTAGTATCGGGACCTTCAAACAGCGGCAAAACCTACTTTGTTAAAACAGTCATTGAAAATATGGATCGGTTATTCTCAGAAAAGATTGAGAATATAGTATATGTTTATTCATGCTGGCAGCCCATATATGATGATTTACTTAAAATAAGGAACATTCACTTTATAGAAGGGATCCCCAAATCTCTATGTGATGATGCAATCTTACCAGTCCATACTAGAAATCTGCTCATTATTGACGACTTGATGAACGATGCATGCAATAATATAGAGGTTCAGTACGTTTTTACCAAATATGTACACCATCGTAATCTCAGTTGTATGTATCTGGTCCAGAATTTATTTATGCAGGGTAAAACCAGCCGTACAATTAGTCTAAATACCAATTACATGGTTTTGTTTAAGAACCCCCGTGACAAATATCAGATTATGCTGATAGCCAAACAGATGTTTCCATGCAAGACAAAATATTTTCTAGAAGCCTTTAACGATGCTACCGACATGCCTTACGGCTATCTACTTGTAGACTTTAAAGCCATGACCCCAGACAACATGAGACTTAGAACAGATATATTGTCAGACCGGCATGTTGTATACACTCAGAGAGCCAAAGTGATTAGCCCAAAAGACCATGTCCTCACGTATAAGTAGAAATCGCGAGCGTCTTAAGCAACTATATAGCGCGCCTCCGGCCCAACGTAAAGTTATCCTCAGGACAGCCAACACCGACTTTATCAACTCTCTGTGTGAAATAGCCTTGAACATTTTACAAGGCAAAATACCTCTGACTCCACGCCAGCATACGAAATTGCGTAGACGAAAGAAGGACCTCAGAATACTCGCCAATAAAAATGTACTAATATCTAGAAAGAAAAGACTAATCAATCAGACTGGTGGATTTCTACTACCCCTGCTGTCTGTGGCCATACCGCTGTTTACAAGCCTGTTCTCAAGAGGAGGGTGATTATAATGGATCATACGCACAAGATGTATCTAGTTCCTCAACACCAACTCGATGCCTTAAAACATACCCCGCCCAGGGATTCTGTTAGACAGACTGCTGAAAATGAGCTGGATAAAGCCATTACGATGGTGTTGAACACTCCCGATACAGACCTATATGAAAAAGCGGCCAGGTACGGAGCTGTCCTGCAGCGTTATCTATCCATGGTAAAGCAAGGGCAGCGCGAGCATGGAGAATTAACTCTGTCGCTTGCTGAGGGGGACCCTGTTCATACGCCTATGGTGGCACAAAATAGTATTGATGACGATGACGGCACCGGCGATCATATCTATAAGGATATAATGAAACATATACCCGTCAGAAGCAAGAGCAATACCCGACATATCCTGGACTCTTTAAAGAAATCTAAAAATGTTTCATGGTCGGACAAGGGGGAGATCATATTACATGGCGAAACTGTTAAGGGGTCCCATATGTTTGATTTGTTAAAGAATGTTACCGCCCCTTACCATGTTGTCGAATCTGTCAGACCACAGGGTTGGAATGTATTTCTGAAATCTTTAGCCAGTAATAATATCCCCCTATCGGCTATCCCTAATAAACAACTCAGACAAACTGTAGACATGTATAAGCATAGCCCCGGCACTATGGACTCCAATGCGATGGCCTCCACCCCTGGCTCATCCGATAAAAGGAGGAAACGCAAGCAGACCTTGTCATCTATTACTCCCCCTGGAATGCATGTGACCGAGTGGTTGCCATTTTAAATTATGTATCTATATGTATGTTTTATCCGTAAAAATAAAAGAAGACAGTACTACTAAAATGTAATCAAATTATTGTACTTTTATTATCAATACAGAAAACAATCATAACAACAACAGCACATGCTACATGTTACATCCGCATACACATGACTGCACACACATCATATCATGCTCATTACAGACATTAGGTTGTACACGCTTAACAAAGTCATAAACCTTTTCATCATTACGGGGTAAATTATCCCCATACATTTTCAAAAACTTTTGATAGGATACCCCTTTTTGCATATTAAACAAGAAAAAACACAATGATTCCCACATGCTGTACTTGACGGATCCTGGACCTGTTGTGTAGAATGTTCAACATCTATACAGTGCTGATCAAGAAAACGCTGTATGGTCTCAGGAAACTCAGAGTATGAGGGCGGATTGCCGTAGGAGTCGAAAAAGTAACCCTTTCTCTCATCAGTAATATAGATGGCTAGCCAATGCGCACCGGCCATATGTGAAGGTTCGGTGTTGACCACCATCATAGCAGGCCTCTGATGAATTTCCCGGGGTAGGTGATTACACGGTAGCGCACCGAGAAAATATGCCTTGTGTGCCATTTTCTGACACACGGCTGTTAGCTCTATAGTATTCATATCGCACCGCCTTTTTCAGTAATAGTCCAACAGCACCTGTCGTCTATTTGATATTTCTATAACAGAATCATAAACTGCATAGCATATCAAATTGACCGTTGTAGCCAATGCTGCTCTGAACCGTGCTTCTAGCCTCACATTCCCTGTTCTGACTAGCGATACATGTTGTCCACAGCCCTCATCGGCCTCAAGGTTGAAACAAAATAATGCATACCCTCCCCCGAATTCCTTATGATTAATGGCTATTTCTCTATCTTTGAGCTGTCGACCTGTAGCCTGAATGAGCTGGAAATATTCGCGTGTATAGAGACCGTTTCTAAAGTCAGGCTGAAAGGGTTTAGAGGGATATGGCTGACCGTCGCAATATAGGGATAAGAACTCGATGCCGAAATGCTGGAATCGGAAAGGATTCCTGGCATAGCTCCCTGTGAATGCTTCGTTATTCACAAAACCTATAATAACCATCTTGGGTATTTGGCCTAGAAATAGATTATCCTGTGTGCATATACGGCTGCCCGCAGCGATGGATACATTCTTTAGACATACCCTATCAACAGGGTATTTAACGTTAGCTTGGTTTAGCGCACGGGCATGTGCCAGCTTGACACCTGGTGCTACCGATACCTTTTTAATGAAAACATTTGCAGACGCTATAGAGACCCGATATTCCACAGCCCCATCGGACATGAGACAGAAATCATTTTTTGCTCTAATGAATCTCATGCGGAGATCAACTCCGTTAATCAACAGTTTCTCCTGAAAAAACATATCGACGTGTATAGGGGATATCAGCTCCACTATACGACTTCGCCCTGTATATTCACTCCTAGTCGTTAAGCCTAGATTGAGACCTCCAGGAAGAATCTCGTCCATATGTCCATGTGTGTCTTTATGGAATAGACCACAGC
Organism: Gadus chalcogrammus; assembly: GCF_026213295.1. Taxonomy (NCBI): domain Eukaryota; kingdom Metazoa; phylum Chordata; class Actinopteri; order Gadiformes; family Gadidae; genus Gadus; species Gadus chalcogrammus. Next base: position 6,357,061 of record NC_079414.1, on the reverse strand, counting down.
CAAATTGGGTGTCTAATGTTCCGTTTCCATAGTTTAGCAGGCATTCTATTATGCCTCTGTATGGATAGGTGTTTGACGACTGGGTGATAAGCCTATCACCCAGAGTAATATCTACTTGGGAGAATAACGTGCATCCTGGATAGTTAATCAGCCCCACGGGTGCCGCCGGAGCCAGGTCTGTTCCATCAGGATTAGTAATCTTGATCCTCAGATGTAGATACGTGTTGTTGAGATCTATATAGTCTTCGCTACTGGCCGATACAAAGAACTCTATGGGTCCACCATCTGTTAGCGCCGATAGCGGGGGTATTTCAATATATGTACTTTTTTCTATCGATGTCTGCGTCATCGGCAGGGAGAAGAGATCCAGCTCGCTCTTAATGCATTCGTCTGACAAGTTATGTAGCAACGCCATTGTTATTCAACCCTCCTGCTATACTAGATGAATATATCGCTAGCTGCCCCTCTAAAACGACGGGATGCCACCTTCCTGCTCCTTTTAGGTTTGGATCTCTTTTTGATAGACGCCAATCTTTTATTCTGTTTACGACGTCGTGCCGGTGCACGGGTACGCCCACATCCTATAGGAGGATACTTTGTTGCTCTTCGGGCATATACCCTCATGCCTGCCCCCTGCTGTTTGGGCGTAGATGCAGCATGGGCTATGTTGGTCATAACGTCGCCTATAATATGTTTAGCAGCAGTCTTCAGATGAGGCTTTGCTATGCTAACCCCTCGTCTAAATAACGGAATAGCCATTCTAAAGAGGCTACGGAACATCCCTCCGATGCCAGCTCCATATTGCTGTGCTGCTACCCTCATAGCCTGGTAGCCCACTCCCTGCTTGGTTTAAATAATACTGAACATATTTGTTCTCGTCGTAAGGTGGTCTATACCCCCTCATCCCTATAGACGGTACTACGGATTCTACTGTTTTACAGGTCTAAAATGCAGCTTGAGTATCACTTTGCCGTATGTGAATTTTATATTTGTATTCTGGTCAGACTTTAGATCGATTTCAATATCTCCAAGAGGGTCTCGAGCTACGTGTACGTAATGCGGCTTGTCGAACATGTGAATGCAGTGTCTCCTGCTGGTGTCGGTTATATTAATACTCCTTAGCAGGGGGACATAACTATCTCCGACCAGCTGATGGTCAACGATGTCGCTATATATGAACATGTTGTAACACCCGCCGTGAATATCGGCGGGATGGGGCGCGTATGCTGGATACGATTTATGGGCTGATAGTTTGACCCCTGCGTCGAAGCCCAGCATAGCGGCCAGTTTTCCTCTAAAGACGATAGATAGGTGAGCGTCTCCTTCTACATAAACGCGGTTTCTAATACCTTCATGATGTAGTATAACTCTACCGCTAGGATCATATTTGGCCCAGGTCTTGTTGATTTGTAGTAATAACGAACCGATACTCTCATAAAGCCCGCCAACTAATAGACATGATGTCCTATGACCCGTTTTACCATCGTGAATGGTCATCGTAGCGTCCTCGGCAGGAAAACTATGCCAGCTGCATGGGTACTGCGCTTCAATTAGGCCTACTTCATAGGGGTGCTTGGTGTGTATAGATTTTGCTAATTTAGTTCTAAAATTCCATATCTTATTTTGTGGGTAGATCCCTGCCGATGCATTACTCGCTAGAGTCACATAGAACCCTCCAGACACCTCCTTATCCATCGTACACTCTGGTTATAATGGAATGTATGTCTCTTGTATGTCTCTTTATGCATCGACTAGTGTCTTTTCAGCTATCCATGAATTGAATGCCTCCGGCCAGCCCAACCATTTGACATATACCAGATTCTTAGACCCCTCCCTTTTTCTATCTATAATCTTTTCTATTTTATACACCTTGTTTTTAGACACTATAACTTTTTGTAACTCTTTCTCATAAAATGTTCCATGGACAGGGGCACCTGCATAGTCTTGCAGCTTATAGACTGGAGGACACCTTGCTATGCGCTGCGATATTACAAAATATTCATCCGTAAATGTCTGCTCATAGCCCTTTCGAAATGTAGCTCTGACTTTTGAAATTCTAACCGTGTCACCAACATCGTATCTAAACACCACCATCGGCTCTTGAGTGGTTTTGTATAGCGTATTAAACACTGTTTTCTCATTATCTTTATCAACGTTGACCGGGGTCATTTTTATCGATCTATGATATGAATGGTTATAAGCATGGACCATGTCCTGTAGCTTATCCACATATCGTTTGGAGTTGGCAGCTGTTAAATATCTCCACATGCGGGTTTTCAGAGTCCTGTTGAAGCGTTCCACTATACTGGCCTTGGTCTCGTTAGATGTAGAGAAATGTTTGACGTTGTACCGCTCCATCAAACGCTGAAAGATCTTGTTATAAAATTCTTTGCCGGCGTCGGTCTGCAGTTTATCGGGGGTACGCCCTTCACCGAGAATATCATCAAAAGCTTTAGCGACGTCGATAGCCCTCTTGGATGGTAACGGACGAACCCATGCATGTTTTGAGAATACATCGATACACGTCAACAGAAAATGCACACCATCATTTTCGGATGCATACTCTGCCATATCCACTAAATCAGCCTGGAACTGTCTATCTATTCCACTAACCAATACTCTATTTCTGCGGAAATGTATCGGTGCAGGTACATGCAGGGTGTAGGGATCCTGCTTCAGCAGCCATTTCTTGATATATTTTAGTGGAGGTACTGCCCCCTCACTATGCTCAAGGGCCGTTCTTAGTTTATTGATGCCGCCGTAACCCCCTGGTCCGGAGGGATCATAATAAGTCTTATGCAGCCGTTTATCCATGTCGTATGTCTGCGACAAAAACGAATACTGAAACACTGCTCAGAGTTATCCATCCTTTTATTTAAAATGTCTGTCCGCTCAAAACAAATCTCAGATAACGTTTACATGAAGTTTTATTTTTCTGCACCATTTTACAAGCCATCATTCTAGCAGTTCTAATACCCTCGGCGTTTGAGGCATTATTGAGCTTCAAGACATCCGATACAAAAGCACATATACACATGACATGGCCGACGGTAAAACAGTCACCATCGGGGAAATGGGTAAATACTTCAGCTAACATTTGATCAGTAGGTTTATCATACAAGAATTTCATGACCAGATCATTCCAACCCTTATACGTACATTTGATATAAGCATTATGTTGGGCATACGTATCATTTTCTATGTCAGCATACATCAAAACGGATAGTCTATCTGATACAATCTTGCTATCCGCATCATAGGCATAAGAAAACAACACCCCCATTATAAACGCCACCCACCACCACCAGGCTTTGGTTTGCCAAATGACAATGTAGGACGCCACATTTGTATGGCTTCATGTATCAGAAGCAGATGTTCATCGGACACTTCTACGGCAGCCAGTGAATCCAGTTTTTCGGTATCATAGGTATTGCCTATTAAATCACATAGAAAAGATTCGACCACGCCATAGATTTTTCCGGGGGACACAGTCAACCCTGTAGTCTTCTTTAAAACAGTTTCTAAAAGTAACAGGAAGGGGTGTCTGTCCAGGATAACACAAATGTCCTGGTAGTGGGATTCGTAGTGATGACGTGACGCTCCCTGCAGGCATGAATGGCGTCGTTGACTTGGACAATCACACTGGCATCCCCAGCAGACCGCTTGCTTCTGATGGCTGATGATGGCTACCACACAGAGCCCCGTGGTAAATCGCAGAACAGCCAGCGATGGAGGGTTTAAACGGATCTGTGTTGATACAGGCCATCCGTCATCTCTCATAGCTGTGTCCACCTCCAGCTCACTGTCCTCGCCGGTGTGTAGGAAGGTCAGATTCAATCCGGTCAGATAGACGGCATACTCGTGAAGCCAGTGGGGTCCGGGTTGTACAGCCTTTAAATCAGCAGTCTCCATAGCCACACCCCCACCTTCCACATGTTCATCATTGACCTGTGCTGCATAGCGTATCAAAAATATACCATTAGAATATGAAAATAAAAAAAACACACACAACACCCACATATTAAAATAATGTATAGTCTATCAAAAACACATTTAAAAAAAAAAAAGAAGGAAAATAAAACACCCTTAATACTACTAGTATGTACACTCCACCTTCGTATACATTGCTGACATTTTCTAATGCTATCATAACCCTAAACATACTCAAACACACCATGTGCCCCCTCATCAAACCCAGACGACTCAAACAGGCACATTCGGCATTCATCAGCAGTTGTGTTCCATGGTTCTTCATCCGTCTTAGCCATAGAATCAATCTCTGCAAAAATTCCACGTAGTGCAGACAGATCAGCCCACTGCATGAAAAAGACATTATCAAAATAAACAGCAGCTTCTAAAACACTGGTGCGTAGAGGAGAGCAACCGATGCAATGCATATCACCGCACGGTGGTAGCGCGTGTGTATCAACGCCGCATCTGAAAAAAATGAAATCCTGTGGGTTCTTCGTATGATAGTTTGCCCCCATGCAATGAATCCTCGATTCATGCTGAAAGGCGCATTCCAAACGATGTTGAATCCTCGGTTCATACTGAAAGGTCCAATTGTATACATGGGGTCCCCCATGCCATGTACCCTCGTCACCGTCTAGCATGGGGCATAAATTCTCAAAGAAAAAATTCCACTCGTGAACGTTCATCCGCCACTCTGTAGCACAATCTTTAGCTTTCAAAATAACACAGCCATCGACCCATGATATTACATACTCCAAGCCGTATTCGCCAACGTGGGTGAATGAATCCCCGGCACTCCGGTCCCTCAAGCCTAAAACAGGCCTCGTTCTTTTGAGTGGAGCATTAAGCAGTACCGCATCTCCACAACTATCGACATAGTTAGACACTGGCGTACTAGCGTTGGACATACCATCAGGCATCTGGTTTTCAATGTCCTCATTGCTCGACACAGAGTCGTCCATGGCGGGGGAAGACGATGGCGACGGGGTACTAGGGCCCCTATACACCCAATAAGGACTATCTGATCTATGGGTTTCTTCTGATGAGCAGTCCATGTCGAATGAAAAGAACACTGCAACACAACTTGATGAATGCGGGGAACCCTACAGCAGCCGTCGCCTCCTTTTTAAACTATGTTTATGACCCATCATAAAAACGTAAACAGGAAGAGGTATCTGTGAATAGGGACCCCCCTTCACCCCACCCCCTCCCAAACCGGACACACACACCCACACACACGCACACACACACACACACACACACACACACACACACACACACACACTAATCACACCTCGGTCTATACAGATCCCGCACCCCAGCGACCCCTACAGGTTCACCACTGGCATTACACGGATCATCCCTACACGAAGGGTTTTATGGTTTATGACCCGTCATAAAACATAAACAGGAAGTACCTCTGTGAATAGGGGTCCCCCCTTCACCCCCACCCCCTCCCCAAACCGGAAGTGAGTTCAGATAGGAATGGATCCCAATAGCACTTTATATAGACTACTCATAATGTTCGCTCAGTGAATGTGAAGGATGTTTGGTTTGATAGTTATGGCGAAGAGGGAACGCTCCGTTCACTTGCATGGACAGAGTCTCTGCTTGCTAAGCAACCTCAACGTCTTGGCGGACTATATATCTGCTGATCAACACTACGAATGCTGGAAACACACCAGACACACCATGTGAAGTTATTTAACCCGATTATTGTTATTTATATCCGAGCATATCAGTCTTTATCATGGGTGTCTTTACGGGGACAGTTGCTGTTGGCATCTTACATTCAAAGGCCAAATGTGAATAATGTACTTAAGGTAATCATCCTTAAATTTTATTGATGAATAGCTGACAGATAAGTTTATTTTATTCAAATATCATCCCTTAAATTCAAATTGTTGCTAAGCAAAAGAGCCATTATAGCAAAAAGTGTTGCAACTGTCCCAGGTCTCCTCTATTCAATCAATCATTATGTATGACTGGCATAGATAGTTTCATAATTACTCACGGCAACTGAGCGGAAAAAAACATTCTACCCTGTGCTGTTTTTAACTGACTCCAAGAGCGGACGCAATCGGACATGGTCGGAAATGGCATCGACCGTTTCACGAAGCATTCGGAATTCAAGATCGGAGAGCGGACGCAATCGGAAATGTTCGGAAATGGCATCGACCGTTTCAAATGGCAACGACCGTTTACGAGACGGAAAGTCGCGGCGGCGACATGTTTGCTGCGTTCTGAACCAAATCAAAGCAGCGTGTGTGTGACGTCACGACGCATGTGCCGCGACCGGAACCGATAAGCGGAATCGTTAAGCAGGCTTGCTAACGATTCCAAGGAATCGGTTGACTCGGAACCGGTTCTGAACAAGAAACGGTTCTCGATTCCCATCCCTAGTCGTGTCTGACCCGCGGGCCTTGATATTGACATATGTGGGTTAGGGAGTGAGAGGGAGAGGAGAGGGGTGGGTTAGGGACTGAGATGGAGGCGTGGGTTAGGGTTAGGAAGTGAGATGAGAGGAGGGGTGGGTCATGGTTAAGAAGTGAGTAGGGTTGGGTTAGGGGTTAGGGTGGGGGGCCTCTCTGGGTGTGAGGTCAACAGGAAGGCGGAGCAGTGGGTGACTGCGATATGGATCATTCCATTTGAAATGATGGGTCGATCGGGGATGTGAATAAGGCAGCGTGGAAGAGGCTGAACCAGGAGTGCACTGAGTGCTTGACGCTGCCTTTGGTAATGGATCATTTTTGGCTCAGATCTTTATTTATTTATTTTGTATGTACGTTAGATGAGCTATTAAACATTTTGCTTAAACAGTGTTGTAACTAGTTCCTCCAGGGTGGTTTAACTTGCCATCATTCTGCCATCTTAACCCTAACAGACCACTGACGGGGGAATCCAGTGGCACCTTAAGTGTTTACAGTTAACTAGAACATCTTCCAGTTCCATCACTCACTCACTCACTCACTCAATCACACTCATCTACAGTCCATACCCATAAACCCCCCTCTTTGCGTCCCAGACTGGCCTCGGAGTACTCCAGTCCGTCTGGGCGGCCCTTGAGCTGCGTGGTGGACGAGAACACCCCCGTTGTGACCCCTGTCAATGGGGCCCTTGCCGTGACCGGCGGGCCCCCGGGGGAGCAGCGGGCCCCTGAGAGGCGGGTCCGCTCCCAACGGCACCGCAACTACATGAGCAGAACCCACCTGCACACCCCTCCAGTTCTCCCTGAGGGATACGGTGAGGCACATATACGCAACCCGCACCTAGGCACGCAGGCGCCCATGCAGGCACATACACACATATGCACGCGTCGCACGCACATGCATACATATGCATGTTCATACATGCATATAAACTTGCACATACACACGCACATACAAACGCACATGCACCTACGCAGGCACACACATACGCACACACACAAACACACACAATTCATTCATTAATACACAGGATCAGATGTTATAATCCCTTGTGCCAAAATCCAAGGAAAACACATATTCCGAAGCCCCTGTCCAAACCAACCTTATAAGCACGCTGGCTACTGAGCTACCAACCAAAGGTGAAAAAAAAACACGAGACAACTAGCCCAATTAACAGCAGTAAATACAGCAGTAAGCAGTAAGCAGAATATCATTGGGGTTATCAAGTGGGCACCCTCTTTCACAGATGTTTCGTTTAAGTTAGGCCCACGACACCTCCTGAAGGCTTAACAATGAAACCAGCGTCCTGGATTCACCCCCCTCAATGCTGCCACCACATTGCCACATTTAAAGCATCTAAACACTCTTTCCTGCATCGTACCCCTAGCCCTACCCCTAACCCTGACCACACAAACACGTTGGCATATTAGCTCACGTTAGCACAGCTGGCTTACCTCAGCTTGCACCCCAGGAAGTAAGTTTTCTCCTTACCCACAGCCATTCACTCGCTCGTTCTGCTGCCACGGACATGTTACTAACCGCCTGCCTCAGACATCGTCCACAAATACCCAGTTCAGTCAGCAAGCTAATAGCAGATCTAGCCACAAACCCCCGTGCACCGATTTCAATAGGCCTTAGTCGCGAACTCCAGCCTCTCTGTGCTGCCTCTTCAGCCATCTCAGCATACTTCGCTTTCTTAAGCTCATTAGCTACTTCAACTCTGTCTTCCCAAGGAACTGTAAGTTCAATAAAATAAACAATCTTCTCTAAGTCTGACCACAATAGCATATCTGGTCTTAGCCGAGTGCTAACAATGTGTGGAGGCACAACAACCTGCTGAATAAGATCCGCCTTCAATTCCCATGCTCCTCCATTACTTAGCTGCCCGACTCTGTGCCTGCCTCTAAATGGTCTAGCCTTTTCCCCCTGATGCACAAAGTTAATTTGCCTACCCTCTTTACTAGCGGCTGATGAATTAGCTTCTCCCCGTTTAGCATCAACAGCCTCTGCCAAACATTTCAATACCTGGTTGTGACGCCACGTATACCGCCCCTGGTAGAGACTTACCTTGCACCCTGATAGGATATGGCGGAGGCTGCATACACAGGAACATAGTGTGCATGTCTCATCCTCACCATACCACTGATTTAAGTTCTGGGGAGATGGGAGCACATCATAAGTGGCACCTATCATAAATCTGATCCTGCTAGCCTCCATGCTCCATAGATCTCTCCACTTTATCTTCTTCTTCTCCACTCCCTCCCAATTCACCCACTGCCCTTGTTTTGCCTGTGACACTGCCTTAGTACATCTTACAATCTCCTCCTGCCTATGTATTTCCTCCACTACCATTTTTCTCCTTTCCCCTGCAGAAGCCTTACCCCACGAGGGTTTACCTACGTCCCTCCCTAAGCCCCCCCGCCCCATAATTACACAAATGTGTAATTATGGGGGGGTGTAATGATTCTTTCACGTTATTGGTTAGGGTTACATCATGACGCTCCTCTCATTCCTCTGCAGAGCAACGCACCACTCTGCAGGGTCAAGTGTACTTCCTGGACACCCAGACCGGGGTCAGCACCTGGCACGACCCACGAGTGCCCAGGTAACACGCACACACGCACACACAAGGTGGTAGTTCATCACTGAGGTGCTGGTTTGTCACTGAGGTGCTGGTTCATCACTGAGGTGCTGGTTCATCACTGAGGTGAGGGTTCATCACTGAGGTGCTGGTTCTTCACTGAGGTGCTGGTTCATCACTGAGGTGCTGGTTCACCACTGAGGGGCTGTTTCATCACTGAGGTGCTGGTTCATCACTGAGGTGCTGGTGCACCACTGAGCTGCTGGTTTATCACTGAGGTGCTGGTTCTCCAGTCGTCTCACTCTCTGGACACTGGAGACTCTTGTTTTAGGGTCTTGTTAATCCTAATCCGAGCCATAACTGGGTTTTGTGTTGATAATTCATCTCTGTAATGAATAGTAAATGCTGGGGATGTGTCTGTGGTAATTGAGCTGCTGGTTTATCAATGAGTTCATAAATGTTGATTTCGGAATTTCAATTTCACAGTCATCTGCAGGATTGTGATGAAATCAATATATATAATGAATAGGGGTGTGACGATACACTCAGCTCACGAGACGAGACGAGACACGATATTCGGTTCACGAGATCGAGACGAGACGAGATTTAAAAAAAACTACAATGATAAAATATATGACTGGAGCAACAGACTTTTATTAAACCGAGTTGCACATGCATTTTGAAATGTTTTATTACAACTCTTAACATTCATGAAATTGAAACTAAAACTAAAATTTATAAAAAGAAAAGTTGCTCAAAAGTTGAAGTAAAATAAATTAAATTAAATAATTCTCTTTTTTTTCAAGTTCAAACAATATTATGTGCAAAACCAAATCAAAGTTCTACTCCATCAATACAGAGTGCAAATAGTGCGAACAGACTCTGGCCAAGTATGTCACTGACAACTTGGTATTGTCCGTGTCTTATCAGTCACTCTACTGCCATTCATAATTTCCGCCGGGTACCCAAAATGCTGCCAAACAAATCATTTAAAAGTGGCGAGGGCATCTTCGACGGTAATACGGGTATTTTCCGACGTCATTCTGGCTGCCTATGGCTGCTTCCCCTGCTTCCCCTCCTTCTCCTCCTCTTCTTCTTTTCCATCTCCTTCGTAAGGTTCTGGCAGGCAAGACGTATCTAAGGTGCATTACTGCCCCTACAGGCCACAAATAGAAGTTTGGATAGCTCAGAAATCTCGCGAGACAGATTTTTAACGCGACGGGTAATATCGTCAAGTTGGGAGCAGCGGGCCCCTGAGAGGCGGGTCCGCTCCCAACGGCACCGCAACTACATGAGCAGAACCCACCTGCACACCCCTCCAGTTCTCCCTGAGGGATACGGTGAGGCACATATACGCAACCCGCACCTAGGCACGCAGGCGCCCATGCAGGCACATACACACATATGCACGCGTCGCACGCACATGCATACATATGCATGTTCATACATGCATATAAACTTGCACATACACACGCACATACAAACGCACATGCACCTACGCAGGCACACACATACGCACACACACAAACACACACACACAAATGTGTAATTATGGGGGGGGTGTAATGATTCTTTCACGTTATTGGTTAGGGTTACATCATGACGCTCCTCTCATTCCTCTGCAGAGCAACGCACCACTCTGCAGGGTCAAGTGTACTTCCTGCACACCCAGACCGGGGTCAGCACCTGGCACGACCCACGAGTGCCCAGGTAACACGCACACCAACAAGGTGGTAGTTCATCACTGAGGTGCTGGTTTGTCACTGAGGTGCTGGTTCATCACTGAGGTGCTGGTTCATCACTGAGGTGAGGGTTCATCACTGAGGTGCTGGTTCTTCACTGAGGTGCTGGTTCATCACTGAGGTGCTGGTTCACCACTGAGGGGCTGTTTCATCACTGAGGTGCTGGTTCATCACTGAGGTGCTGGTGCACCACTGAGCTGCTGGTTTATCACTGAGGTGCTGGTTCTCCAGTCGTCTCACTCTCTGGACACTGGAGACTCTTGTTTTAGGGTCTTGTTAATCCTAATCCGAGCCATAACTGGGTTTTGTGTTGATAATTCATCTCTGTAATGAATAGTAAATGCTGGGGATGTGTCTGTGGTAATTGAGCTGCTGGTTTATCAATGAGTTCATAAATGTTGATTTCGGAATTTCAATTTCACAGTCATCTGCAGGATTGTGATGAAATCAATTCAGTGAGCTGTTGGGACACACATTTTTCTTACTTGCCTATTTACCTACCTACCCTATTTATAAACATATGGATGAGAGGGAAGATAGAGTGATAGAGTTATAGATGGATGGAGTGATAGATAAGCTTCTTTTACACATATATGCAAGTCCTGCTATTTGCCCGCTATTCTCCCGACCGGCCGTATATGTGAACAACATATCCTGACATTGGTATGCTGTACACATCCTGAAAAAAGACTACGCCTGGGTTAATATTTTAGCTGGCGGATATGTTAATTACCTTGTATGTGAATGAGGAGTAGAATGTCGGCATTTCACACTTTCACACAAAATCCGCCTGTTGCTTTTTTGTTCGCTGAATTGTCAAAACTCTTTAAATGTTTGCACTGCTTTTCATTCGTGGTGAACTCTAAAAGATAGGTCTTATCAAAGCCCTAAATGTACCATGCAATAAATTACAATACATGAATTTACAGCTGCACGCGTTGGAGAAAAAGAAAAAACAGAATATATGATGCATCGCTGCAGCAACATTTAAGACGATCGCGATGAGTTCTGCCCGTTCTGCCTCCGTGCTGTCTGCGGTCAAACCAAAACAAACTAGAGTGACAGTCCTATTCCCGCCTCTTGCGAACCTCGACCCTACGTCATATCCAGCCCCTTGCAAGCCGGCCCACCTAAACCCCCCGTTGGTTTTACTGATGTCAGCGCGACACCGATGTCCGCATATCAAGCATCAAGTGTGAATAAGTGTGAATGACCCTCAGGGTCGAACCTCCTGATAGTCAAATGTGTCGAAAAGACGGAGGACATGTGTGAAAACGGCTATAGAGTGATCGATGGGTGGATAGAGTGATAGATCGTAAAGGGATGGATAGAGTGATGGATAAATTATAGATGGATGGAAGGACAGATAGAGTGATGGATAGATAATAGATGTCTTCTTTGGTGATGTAATGAAATGTATCTACACATTATCCTTCGCCAGGATGGTGTTGTGATGTCATGTCAGATGTCATGTCATGTCCCCAGTCTGTGTCCATGTGTGTGTGCTGTAATTTACCGGATTGTGCATTGAACTTGCTTGTGTGTTTCGGGGACCTGAGTAATGTGAACTGTGATGAGCTGGGCCCACTTCCCCCTGGCTGGGAGATCCGGAACACCGCCACGGGACGGGTCTACTTTGTGGACCACAACAACCGCACTACGCAGTTCACCGACCCGCGCCTCTCCGCAAACCTGCACCTCGTCCTCAAGTGAGTCCCCGCATGGGAGGGTGGAGGAAGAACTGATCAGGAGGGTGGAGGAAGAGCTTATCAGAAGCGTGGAGGAAGTCTGTCGTTTGCTGATATATATAATGAATAGGGGTGTGACGATACACTCAGCTCACGAGACGAGACGAGACACGATATTCGGTTCACGAGATCGAGACGAGACGAGATTTTAAAAAAACTACAATGACAAAATATATGACTGGAGCAACAGACTTTTATTAAACCGAGTTGCACATGCATTTTGAAATGTTTTATTACAACTCTTAACATTCATGAAATTGAAACTAAAACTAAAATTTATAAAAAGAAAAGTTGCTCAAAAGTTGAAGTAAAATAAATTAAATTAAATAATTCTCTTTTTTTTCAAGTTCAAACAATATTATGTGCAAAACCAAATCAAAGTTCTACTCCATCAATACAGAGTGCAAATAGTGCGAACAGAGTCTGGCCAAGTATGTCACTGACAACTTGGTATTGTCCGTGTCTTATCAGTCACTCTACTGCCATTCATAATTTCCGACGGTAATACGGGTATTTTCCGACGTCATTCTGGCTGCCTATGGCTGCTTCCCCTGCTTCCCCTCCTTCTCCTCCTCTTCTTCTTTTCCATCTCCTTCGTAAGGTTCTGGCAGGCAAGACGTATCTAAGGCGCATTACTGCCCCTACAGGCCACAAATAGAAGTTTGGATAGCTCAGAAATCTCGCGAGACAGATTTTTAACGCGACGGGTAATATCGTCAAGTTTAATCTCGTGGTAATATCGTCAAGTTTAATCTTGATCTGATGTTTCCTATGGATGGCTCCGTATATCGTGGCAGAAGACGCAGCATCAGCACTGTAAGTTCAGAAGTGGAGGGAATGTGTTATGAGGTGACGTTGTCACGTCACATTGGTGACATGTAGTCTTTCTCGTTACGTCTTTTTCACAGCCGTTAGCCGAAGAATCATACAATATACCTTCAAACTCTTGAAGGTATATTCAAAACACAAAAAACATATGTGTAATCCAAGGCATTTAATGACTGGGACCAGAAAATAATAAATTACTTTACATTGAATCCCATTCATTTTCTCCTAGCCTAGAGGTCCGATGGGCGCTAGCGGAAGGGGTGTGACTTACGAGCTCTATATTACTTTCTTATGCTGCTACCTAGTTATTACGTAACTATCTGATGCTGATCCCTTGCTAATCGTTATCGTTACCTAACAATCTGATACTCCCTAGCTATCCAATGTTGTAACATTGCTAAACATTGTTACTTGTTGTTACATCCAGTTCTTCTTTCTAGCTAATTGGTATTGTTGTGTAGCTATCTGATGCTGTTCCCTTGCTGGTATTACCGTAGTTAACAGATGTACGTTTATAGTGAACTAATCTCCAACCGTAGCCAGCTTCCGACTAGCACATTACCAACCTCTCTCTGGGGAGGAGGAGGAGTCTGCTCAGTACCCGCCTCTCTCTGGGGAGGAGGAGTCTGCTCAGGGCCAGCCTCTCTGGGTAGGAGGAGGTGTCTGCTCAGTGCCAGCCTCTCTCTGCGGAGGAGGAGGAGGAGCCTGCTCAGTGCCAGCCTCTCTCTTGGGAGGTGGAGGAGTCTGCTCAGTGCCACTCTCTCTCTGGGTAGGAGAAAGAGTCTGCTCAGTGCCAGCCTCTCTCTTGGGAAAGGAAGAATCTGCTCAGTACAAGCCTCTCTCTGGGGAGGAGGAGTCAGCTGAGTCTGCGGTGCCATGGTACGGCAGACTGATGAGTGTGCTGCCAGACAAACGCAGACCACATTGCTGTGGTGTGCCGCTCTCTCAGACACTCACCTCCCCTTCCTGCTGCCAACTGTACGCCTCACAAGCTTGCAAGGCGAACCCCAGAATATGTCTGCCCTATTTTATTTTTATGTTTATGTCAACCTCTGCACAGATGATAATGTCATTATTTTAATGCTTTTGGACCTATTTTATTTGTGTGAGCTCTATCTAAATGATAATACACGCATTTGAGTGTGTACACCCTGCCTGTTCACATAGATGTTGCAGAAAGGGATTCCGTTTCAATGGATGGGAGTCACTGGCAGTGCCAGTCCTCACCCTCTGGGTTCACATTCTGAACGCTTGGACTTCACACATACACACAACACGGGAAACGGCAGCATCCACACAACACACACAGTGAAACAACACCATCCACACAACACTCACGGTGAAACAACACCACCCACACAACACACGTTGAAACAACAACATCCCCACAACCCACAGCACACACGGCAACCCGGTATCACGCAATTGCGTGCTCCTGCGCACGAACGTTAATCTATTGAAGCGTGTTCCCGAGCACGATAGTCCGACTTTTTGCGTGTTACACAAAACGAAATGTAAACCAATGCATTCTGAATGGGAGTGTTCTAAGACAATTAACGTGCTCCACAAAACGGTACGAGAGAGAGAGAAAGAGAGAGCGGGAGGGACAGAGAGAGAGAGAGAGCGAGAGAGAGGCTTCAGAAAGGGTGTGCGCAGATAGTACAGTGCACCCTAGTTATGTTTATGCCAAAACCTATATATATAATTAGGCTGTGGAAATTGCAATAAGTTAAGAACACAACTTCGCACGTTGAGCACACAGCCGTGTGACTCGTTTATTTTGTAAAAAAGAAAACCGGAAAACAAAGCGTGCTGAAGGTAAACAAATCCAGCATGGTCTGTGACGTCATGAGACGCACGTACTCCTTAGGGACCGCGATCCCTGAACCACCAAGAACGTAAATGACATGCAGTAAACAACAACACAATTGAAAGAACAACACATAACGAAATACTGTAGGTGAATTATGTTACGGTCACTACAAGGCTATAATTATATTATTTAGCGTGTAATGAGACAATCTATAGCCAAATTGTCGAAGATGCCCGAGAATCTTCGGGGATATCAGCATGGGAAATCGGCGAATCAGACCCATGAAGGGGGGGGGGGGGGGGGGGGACACGTTAGTTGAAGGGGGGGGGGGGGGGGGACGACGACACGTTTGTTGAGGGGGGGGGGAGACACGTTTGTAGGGGGGGGCACGCTCGACAACGAGAGTTGGTTTTTATTGAACGAGACTTCAACACGGAACAGCTGCACGAAACGATGGTCACGTCACTCTCGGTGACGGTGTCGAAAATAATGAACACACGAACAATGTTAATAGAACAACACACAACCACATAACATCCCGAACCCATTAACCTCACTTAATCCTAACAACAAAACAAGTTAACAAAAGCCCCATTTGTCAACTGAGAACCCCAATTCCCAGAATCCCCCGCGGCTCCGGAACACGGCGTAGCTTATATTAATCTTTATTATCTGAATGGGAAATGCAATATTTTAGGACAGATACACCATTAAACGCGTTTCTAATGACATTTCTAGCGAGAAATGTACATTTTCCTTACATAATCTTCAGTCAGTGAATGTGTATGATCTTTATTAATCTTTATTATCTGAATGGGAAATGCAATATTTTAGGACAGATACACCATTAAACGCGTTTCTAATGACTTTTCTAGCGAGAAATGTACATTTTCCTTACATAATCTTCAGTCAGTGAATGTGTATGATCTTTATTAATCTTTATTATCTGAATGGGAAATGCAATATTTTAGGACCGATTCACCGTTAAACGTGTTTCTAATAACATTTCTAGCGAGAAATATACTTTTTACTTGCATAATCTTCAGTCAGTGATTGTGTCTGATCTTTAGTTTTATAGTAATTAGGATTTGATCGGCTCGCTCGCATGTTTCAACGACGTCAGGTTGCTTTCGCTAAACTAGCAGCTCACGTGCTTCCTGCGTTTGTGTTATTAAACTGTTACTTTATGTAACTTTTAATGATATCATCTTGTTAGAAACACGTATATCTGAGAGCCAACCCAGTCGGCAAAAGCATACGTTGACAGTGTACTTTTCGTGAACACTAGATTACGTCGCATTTCAACATAAAATAGCGTGTTATACACACACACACACGCACGCACACGCACAGACACACACACACAAGCACACACAAGCACACACACGCACGCACAGACACACACACACACACACACACACACACACACACACACACACACACACACGCACACACGCACACGGTGCATTTCGCTGCTAAAACAACAACAAAAAAATATTCCCTCAAATATTATTACTTTCAAAACGTTGGCCAAAATGGCCAATAATATCATTTTTTATTTGGGATGCTTCTAGGACATTTTGGGTGGATTTTGAACGGTATGTGGGGGGCACGTTTTTTTGCAGGACCTGGCAACCCTGCGCTGTTGCCCGAGATCTGGATCCACCCCGGCGTGGTGCCGTCTCCTTTTGACCTTTTGACCCCAGACTTCTGGGGGAAAAAACGTGGCCACAGGCCAGCTGTGTCTACACACCTTTAGCCACAAATGTACACCTCCATCCCACAAAAAATGGGGACTAGAAACTAACCTCTGTCTTATGTACATTTACTGTACTGTTGGAGGTCACGCCCCTTTGCCGACCTTTTCGAGATAGCTAGGGATGCTAAAATGTTTACACACATTTCCCGGGGTCCCGTGTACGACATATCCGAGATTTGGAGTTCTAGCAGCCCTTAGAGAAAAAAAGTTTTCCCAAATGGAGTGTCATTTGGACAAAGCCCCTCAGAAGTGTAGCCTGCAAGGCCTAATGGTTCAGAATGTGGTGGAAAAACAGTTTTTGAGATAGGAAGGTCCTACCGCCCTGAAATTTGAATACCTTATTCTAGGGCCTAACTGGGACCTCCGCACCGAAACTTGGCCCGGTCGGACCCCGAGGGCAGGAAGGGGGGGCCCTTCCTGCCCGAGACTTGGCCCGGTCAGACCCCGAGGGCAGGCCCCCCCTTCCTGCCCTCGGGGTTCGACCGGGCCAAGTTTCGGTGCGGAGGTCCCAGTTAGGCCCTAGAATAAGGTATTCAAATTTCAGGGCGGTAGGACCTTCCTATCTCAAAAACTGTTTTTCCACCACATTCTGAACCATTAGGTCTTGCAGGCTACACTTCTGAGGGGCTTTGTCCAAATGACACTCCATTTGGGAAAACTTTTTTTCTCTCAGGGCTAGAATTCCAAATCTCGGATATGTCGTACACGGGGCCCCGGGAAATGTGTGTAAACATTTTAGCATCCCTAGCTATCTCGAAAAGGTCGGCAAAGGGGCGTGACCTCCAACAGTACAGTAAGACAGAGGTTAGTTTCTAGTCCCCATTTTTTGTGGGATGGAGGTGTACATTTGTGGCTAAAGGTGTGTAGACACAGCTGGCCTGTGGCCACGTTTTTGAAGTCGGGGGTCAAAAGGTCAAAAGGAGCCGGCACCACGCCGCTTATGAGATAACAAAAAGTTAATGTGTGTTTCTCTCATAACTTTTTGTCATTATTAAAGAGAGGCCTGATTCTCAGATATGCATGTTGGATGGCTAGGGTGTTGGTCTGGGAAGAACTTCAGGCCAAAATCTTGCAAGCGAGCCGCTGGGTGCAGGTGCAATGAGATGGAGCACTTGCTGAGCCTGGACTTTCATAATCTTCGCTCTGTGAATGTAAAGGATGTTTGGTCGGATGTTACGACGAAGAATCATAATGTGAATGGGAATATTCTATAAATCTCTTGATATAATCTTTCGTCTCAACACTTCTGCTGCAGCCACTTAAAGTCTCACTCCGAGAACCTTAAAATATGAATCAATCCATTAGAAGTATGAAAATATCTTCCCGGTGGTGCAACAGAGCAAACAAGGTGTCCTTTGACATCTACGTTTCGAGACGATTGCAACAGTGCCACACATGATCATATTTGAATATGTTTCGGGGTAGTAATTAGCTGTCGATTTTGGAGGCCTTTATCAAAAATGACCAGCTATAGATTTGCTTCCCGACGGAGATTTTTGACAAATGACATGTTAATTAGCATCTACACGTTAAGCTGAGTCCAATGAGATCAAGCTCGGCCTCTTGCTACACCGAGATCATGTCCTAGACATAGGTGTACCATGTAAAACACATGTTACCATTAGCTAGAGTGTCGTTCTTGGTGTCATTGGACTCAGCTCAACGTGTAGATGCTAAATAACATGTCATTTGTGAAAAAATCTTTATCGGGAAGCAAATCAATAGCTGCTCAGTATTGATTAAGGCCTCCAATTTCGACAGCTAATTACTACCATTAAACATGTTCGAATATGCTCATGTGTGGCACCGTTGCAATCTCCTGGAAGCGTAGATGTTGAAGGACACCTTGTTCGTCCTCTTACGCCACCGGGACGATATTTACATGCTTCTGATTGACTAATGAATTGATTCAGCTATTCCCCCAGAAGTCTGGGGTCAAAAGGTCAAAAGGAGACGGCACCACGCCGGGGTGGATCCAGATCTCGGGCAACAGCGCAGGGTTGCCAGGTCCTGCAAAAAACGTGCCCCCCACATACCGTTCAAAATCCACCCAAAATGTCCTAGAAGCATCCCAAATAAAAAATGATATTATTGGCCATTTTGCCCAACGTTTTGAAAGTAATAATATTTGAGGGAATATTTTTTTGTTGTTGTTTTAGCAGCGAAATGCACCGTGTGCGTGTGTGCGTGTGTGTGTGTGTGTGTGTGTGTGTGTGTGTGTGTGTGTGTGTGTGTGTGTCTGTGTCTGTGTGTCTGTGCGTGCGTGTGTGTGCTTGTGTGTGCTTGTGTGTGTGTGTCTGTGCGTGCGTGTGTGTGTGTGTATAACACGCTATTTTATGTTGAAATGCGACGTAATCCAGTGTTCACGAAAAGTACACTGTCAACGTATGCTTTTGGCGAC
Source organism: Gadus chalcogrammus (assembly GCF_026213295.1). Taxonomy (NCBI): domain Eukaryota; kingdom Metazoa; phylum Chordata; class Actinopteri; order Gadiformes; family Gadidae; genus Gadus; species Gadus chalcogrammus. The sequence continues at coordinate 6,337,788 of NC_079414.1, read as the reverse complement.
TGGGTTGGCTCTCAGATATACGTGTTTCTAACAAGATGATATCATTAAAAGTTACATAAAGTAACAGTTTAATAACACAAACGCAGGAAGCACGTGAGCTGCTAGTTTAGCGAAAGCAACCTGACGTCGTTGAAACATGGGAGCGAGCCGATCAAATCCTAATTACTATAAAACTAAAGATCAGACACAATCACTGACTGAAGATTATTCAAGTAAAAAGTATATTTCTCGCTAGAAATGTTATTAGAAACACGTTAAACGGTGAATCGGTCCTAAAATATTGCATTTCCCATTCAGATAATAAAGATTAATAAAGATCATACACATTCACTGACTGAAGATTATGTAAGGAAAATGTACATTTCTCGCTAGAAAAGTCATTAGAAACGCGTTTAATGGTGTATCTGTCCTAAAATATTGCATTTCCCATTCAGATAATAAAGATTAATAAAGATCATACACATTCACTGACTGAAGATTATGTAAGGAAAATGTACATTTCTCGCTAGAAATGTCATTAGAAACGCGTTTAATGGTGTATCTGTCCTAAAATATTGCATTTCCCATTCAGATAATAAAGATTAATATAAGCTACGCCGTGTTCCGGAGCCGCGGGGGATTCTGGGAATTGGGGTTCTCAGTTGACAAATGGGGCTTTTGTTAACTTGTTTTGTTGTTAGGATTAAGTGGGGTTAATGGGTTCGGGATGTTATGTGGTTGTGTGTTGTTCTATTAACATTGTTCGTGTGTTCATTATTGTCGACACCGTCACCGAGAGTGACGTGACCATCGTTTCGTGCAGCTGTTCCGTGTTGAAGTCTCGTTCAATAAAAACCAACTCTCGTTGTCGAGCGTTCAATAAAAACCAACTCTCGTTGTCGAGCGTGCCCCCCCCCCTACAAACGTGTCTCCCCCCCCCTCAACAAACGTGTCCCCCCCCCCCCCCCACCTTCAACTAACGTGTCCCCCCCCCCCCCCTTCATGGGTCTGATTCGACGTTTTCCCATGCTGATATCCCCGAAGATTCTCGGGCATCTTCGACAATTTGGCTATAGATTGTCTCATTACACGCTAAATAATATAATTATAGCCTTGTAGTGACCGTAACATAATTCACCTACAGTATTTCGTTATGTGTTGTTCTTTCAATTGTGTTGTTGTTTACTGCATGTCATTTACGTTCTTGGTGGTTCAGGGATCGTGGTCCCTAAGGATTACGTGCGTCTCATGACGTCACAGACCATGCTGGATTTGTTTACCTTCAGCACGCTTTGTTTTCCGGTTTTCTTTTTTACAAAATAAACGAGTCACACGGCTGTGTGCTCAACGTGCGAAGTTGTGTTCTTAACTTATTGCAATTTCCACAGCCTAATTATATATATAGGTTTTGGCATAAACATAACTAGGGTGCACTGTACTATCTGCGCACACCCTTTCTGAAGCCTCTCTCTCGCTCTCTCTCTCTCTCTGTCCCTCCCGCTCTCTCTTTCTCTCTCTCTCGTACCGTTTTGTGGAGCACGTTAATTGTCTTAGAACACTCCCATTCAGAATGCATTGGTTTACATTTCGTTTTGTGTGACACGCAAAAAGTCGGACTATCGTGCTCGGGAACACGCTTCAATAGATTAACGTTTGTGCGCAGGAGCACGCAATTGCGTGATACCGGGTTGCACACGGTGATACAACACCATCCACACAACACACAACAACACACACAGTGAGAGAGCTTCTTATGGGTGTCTTCTAATGTGTCCTTGGCCTCCATTGGTGTTAGCGTCTGCCACGTGATTGGCCGTCTGGGGGAAATAAATAGCTCTGAGCATGATTATACAGGGACAGGTTCAATGTGCAACCCCAACTCTGGAATGAGTGGGCAGAGGGTTTCTGCCTCACATGATCCTGTCAGTCTCTGTCTGTCTCTCTCTGTCTGTCTCTTTCTGTCCCTGTCTCTCTGTCTCTGTGTTCCTGTCTCTCTGCCTGTTTTCTCACTCTCTCTCTCTCTCTCTCTCTCTCTCTCTCTCTCTCTCTCTCTCTCTTGGTCTCTCTCTCTCTCTCTTGGTCTCTCTCTCTCAGTCTCTCTTGGTCTCTCTCTCTTTCTCTCTCTGTCTCACTTGGTCTCTCTCTCTCTCTCTCTCTCTCTCTCTCTCTCTCTCTCTCTCTCTCTCTCTCTCTCTCTCTCTCTCTCTCTCTCTCTCTCTCTCTCTCTCTCTCTCTCTCGCATGAGGAATGTAGTCATAGAGCCCCCGCAGCTTCCCTCCCATCAGGGACCGGGCAGGGCCCACCGACCCGCACACCTCCTTGGGGGGGATTTAGGACATGTTTGCACTAAACGAGGGGTTTTCAAAGTGTTTGAGAGTGAGTCCCCCCTCACATTTGAAACATATTTTTTAACCATTTTATGTATCTTTGTGTGTTTTTAAAGATATTTTAATTTTTTACTGGTTTATTTTTTCTCACGTCCCCCCTGATGAACTCACTGCACTTAACCATTAGCTTCCCTTAGTTAAGTAAAAATGAACCTCTGTCCCGAGTCGTCCAGGACAGCTGAAGGAGCCGGCAGCCCCGGGTGGCCCCCCCAGGCCCTGTCCCCAGCCCAGCTGCCCGAGGAGGCGGAGTGCCTGACGGTCCCGCGCTACAAGAGGGACCTGGTGCAGAAGCTGAAGGTGCTGCGCCAGGAGCTTACCCAGCAGCAGCCGCAGGCCGGGCACTGCCGCATAGAGGTATCCCGCGAAGAGATCTTTGAGGTACACACACAAACACACACACACACACTGTGGCAACCCGGGCCCAGGAATGTCTCGGATATACAGGGAATCACCACACTTCACGGCTGGTTCAAAGCCCGGGAGGGCATTTATTCGGGATCACCCAAAAGAAAACGAGAGATAATAAGCTGACTCCGTAAGCCAGGGAAAAGAGGGGGTCAATGTTCGGCTCTCGGGGAGCAGGGGGTCGATTCCGTCGGCGTTCCAAATCACGGCGATCGGGCCTTGGCCGGGGTGCGTCCTCCTTGGGGCCTGTTGGGAACGGCTCGGTTTACCTTCCGTCTGCTTGTCCGTCCGTAGTTCGGGGGTACTCCTGTTTCTCCCGGCTCCAACTCTGCTTGGGGACAGGGGAAATGCACAATTTTAAATGGTACCTCGTTCCCTGACGCAGGTATTCCCTATCTCGAATTAGTGTGACGGAAGGGACGTCCTCTGGCTCCGCCTGCTGGGTATTGCCGGTACACGCCCTCCACTACCTCTTCCCTGGGCCATCGAGCCCGAGGGGTTGGGAACGGGTTTCCACAACACACACACACACACACACACACACACACACACACACACACACACACACACACACACACACAAACCTGCAGACGCACACACCTGCAGACACACATGTGCACAGACACACCTGCAGACACACACACCTGCAGACACGCACACCCACCTTCAGACCAGAGCTGTAGTCAAGACCACCTCTGTCAATTCCAAGTCAAGTTCGAGGCCAACACACACTCATACACAGTCATGTACATTCATACACACACACACACACACACACACACACACACACACACACACACACACACACACACACACACACACACTCATGTACATTCATACACACTCACACACACACACACACACACACACACACACACACACACACACACACACACATACACACTAACACACACACACCTGCAGACATACAGTAACACACACACACACACACATACCCGTAGGCATACGCACACAGACTCATACACTCAAACACACAAACTTGCAGACACACACAAACACTCATACACACTCAGACACACGCACATAGACACACCTGCAGACACGCACACACATCTGCAGACACGCACACACACTTTCAGACCACAGCTGTATTCAAGACCACCTCTGTCGTGTCCAAGTCAAGTTCGAGGTCAAATGATAGAAATAGCAAATCTTCAAGACAACTTACTCATCTGTTCATCATTTTGTGTGATGCTAAAGACACACACACAAATATCTTCTATTTTAAGATTTTCATTTTGCACTATTATTTGTGATTATCAAAAAGCAAGTGCAGTGCAACAACACTGTAGGATCAAATTAGGTCATATCGTTTACTTAAAGTAGAGCCTTTTCACTTAAGTCACATAAAGCTGAAGTGAATGAGAACTAGGGATGTACGATTTGGGAAAATAATAAAATTGCAATTTTTTTAGACCACTATTCCCATTGTGATGCAGTATGCATTTTGCTTTTTAAAGTTCCATATCTTCTGTTATTCACTAAACACAAGCAATAAATCCTTCTACAGTATAGTATGACCCACACAACATTGGAAGCAGTCAACATATGAAATGCTCTTTCCTTGTAGGCCAGGCCTAATTGAGATTAATTGGTATATGATTTGAGATCATAACATCTTTATTTCACTATTGAATTGTAAAAAAAAAAAAAAAAAAGAAGAATCTTACTGATCTCTAATCAGTGTCAGTAACAATAACAAATCACACAAACTAAAGTGCAGAAATTTGTGGCCATGAAGTACCAAATTATTGGAGAGACCAATGGCCTGGACGGAGACAAGTCTGAGTGCAAAGGAGAAGGACTAGGAGACACGTCCGCATGTCTCTCACACACACACACACGCGCGCGCACGCACACACATACACACATACACACACACACACACACACACACACACACACACACACACACACACACACACACACACACACACACACACATACACACACACACACACACACACACAGGGCCCTATCTTGCATCCAGCGCAATTTACTTTCTACACCGTGTCGTTGCTAGTTTGCAACTGGCTAAATTAGGGAATGATCTTGGGGCGGTTCAGCGAAAGGAGGAGTCGTGTTCTGGCGCAAACTTAAGGCCTGATTCCACCAGACGCGTTACGGCAACGTTACGGCTGCGGCACGTCTTGGCCGCGGTCACCGCAGCAGATAGGTTCCACTCTAATCAATGAGACCATTTCCACCGGGCGCGGCTGCGGAACGTCTCAGCAACGTCCCAGGAGCGGCTCACCGTGCCGCAGCGCTATCCTTCCGTAGCATTTCTATTTTTGTCGCAAGCCGTTGCTGAACCGCGTCAATTTCAACAGAGCAGATTGAGCAGGGCAGGAAGTGAAAAAGTAAAAGCCATAGAGCATCCGGTCAATTTTCAAAATAAAACACAATAATCAGCTCATGTAGCCTATCACAACGTCATTTATATACCAAATCATCCTTTTTATAAGGGCAATGGCCGGAAGGACAAAGCGTGGCATTTAATTGCAGTCGTTTTGGGAGTGGAAGTTGAGTACATTAGGTTTAGGATTATCGCGTGATCTCGCGTGAATACGGCTGGCTCGCAACGCACGTTGCGCTGCCGTAACGCGCCCGGTGGAAATGCAAGCAGGGCAGAGTCGCAGCCGTACCGTGCCGCAGCCGTAACGTTGCCGTAACGCGTCCGGTGGAATCCCCGGATCACCCTGGTTCTCATTTGCAGTTTCAGAAAACAATTCCACCAGAATCTGGTTTAAGTACCTGGTTTTGGCGCGTTGTTCAGATGCTATTTTAAGGGCGCATGCATAATGTTGCTTTTGCACTTTGCACACACGCTTTGCTTCTCTCATCTACCTAGCCACACATTCTTGGTAAATTATTTGGGAAAGAATAGCTGATACAGCGGTGATAAGTTGTACTTTTATATCAATGCATCTGCAAACACCGTAGAGCAAACACATATTTTCTTAACACAGACATCGTGTACAAGCCCATAACTTTTAGGATTGATGAGTATTTGATCTTGAGAAAACATTGTTTTACCGCGAGTGAGTGTTAAAAAAAATGAATGAATGCGGGCGCGCATGTGTGTATGTGTAAAATAATGCTTGTATGTGCATCCAACTGTTTAAACACACGCAAACTAAACACGTAACGCATAATGCAGTCCATTGCAATGTATATTAACAGGGGGACACATACATATTAGGAACACAAGTCGATAACGATAATGCATACAATAATGGTAAAAAACTATGTTTGTTAATGTATTACGTGTATCATTGAATAGAACCACAGTTACCGCATATGTGTGTTAAGTTTTCTTTGCCGAAATGTATTTGTGGACTCAGTATTTCGGAAGTTGTGGAAGAAAACGCTATTCCATGTGTGAATTAGGCCATATTATTTGGCCATAAACTGAGCCATTTGAAGTTTAAAATTCATGTGGTCAGTGGCGTTTCTACATGTAAAAAACAGGTGGGGCTAGGCTAATATTTTTTATTCTTTTAAATGAAGAACCAGTGTTCGTGACGTCTCCCGTTTATTTTCACTGTCGTGGAGATCTTTGTAGACGTTGACTCTGCCTGCTCCCGGCTATCCTGCACAACACAGGACTGTATGTAAAAATTGAATGGCCTGTCTTGGTTTAAAGCCCACTCGCCACCACGACAAGGCGCAGGCCAGCAGTGGGAACATATAAGACTGGAAAAACATAAATAGACGGAAGAGCACAAGACATAAGGCGTTTTACCTCTAATTTTTCCTCCAGACTAAGGGTCTCAAATATGTGCTCTACCACATTCATGTTGTCGATACGTTTTCGTTTGTGTGCCTCCGGCATGTTTGTTAGCAAAGTTATCCTTCTCCTTCTCTTCTTCGCTACCGGACTTTTGCGCGCGGCACGTGAGGTGAGGTGGGCGGTCACTCGAGTCATGACTCATCACGTGCCTCACCCTACAGCCAATGAACTGTGAAAAACGAAATTACACTGTAGTGGAACGAACCATATATTTCCATGGCGGTCCGGAAGTAAAATAATCTCTGTCCACTTCAACAGAGAAACACGCTGAGCATGCGCATTTCAGTTTTTCAAGTCCAATACACATTACATTGGGCTGGTGGGGCTAGCCCCTCCAGACGAACTCATCCGGAAGAAGCAAGCCAGGGTCGACTAAGAATGAAATAAAAGCGCCAAACTTATTATTTTACATTACTTTCTGGGGAGATTATTTTTTAAATATATATATACATATAAAAAAAGTTATAATATATTTCATTTTTTTCATTTTCATTTTCTGTTCTTTTTTTCTTGTAAGAGTAGGTGGGGCCGAGCCCCACTTGCCCCTAATGACCAGTCGCCACTGGTCTTGCGTTTGCAGTCTCATCGGAGACTGCAAATGCGTTGTCAAAATATCAACTTGTCAGATTCAAATAGCTCTTAAAAGGGATAGGAGATGGCACTCTCATTGGTTTATTGCACATTACGCCCAAACCACACCTACGGGTAATTAGACTACTTCTAACCTACTAAAAATCGACCTTTTCAGATTTGCGTCGGGCGCATGAGTAACGTATCAGCCGGTATAATAGCAACTTCGCCATAGAACCGCCCACAAAGCTACTTGCGTTTGGCGATTCCCACTTGCGTTTCAGACTGTTAAAATAGGGCCCATACTCAGACACACACACACACATACTCAGACACACACACACACACACCTGCAAACACACACACACCTGCAGACACACACACGCACACACACACACACACACACACACATACACACACACCTTCAGACTGAAGGTGACACACACGCAGCCAATGGCAGTGACTACGGCTGTCGATGTTGCCAGCGTTGTACAGCCACTTCAGTCAAAAGCACAACATTATTTTGCACACTATAGCTTTCCCTCACCTCCCTCTCTCCTAGTGGTTCACAGACGCACCGTCGTCTTCCACAGCAAGGCATTCTTCCAGTGGGATTGTTTGTGTGAGCGGCAGTTTTTTTTTTAAACCAGACCAAACTAAACTAAAAACTAAAAACTCCAAGCTGAGCTTCATAAACAAAGACGACAGATTTGGTTCCCCTTAGCAACCGGTCAACGCTCAGTGTGTCTCTGAGCCGGCTCCAGGCTAGGTTATTGGGACACGTGTAGACTCAGTCCCCGCTGTCTTTGTTCCCTCATCCCTTTGATGGAGCTGCTTCAACAGACGCACAGACACACAAGTGGAATAACTTGTCAACTGCACCCACACAAGTTGTCAACTGCCTACAGGAACTAAAATCATGGATGACCAGAAACATGCTCAAATTAAACAGCAACAAGGCAGAGCTCATGGTGGTGGCTCTTACAGTACTGCTAAAGAAAGTTGGAGACCTGGCCCTGATTGTGGATGGCTGCTCCATTTCCCCATCTCCTGAGGTGCGCAACCTTGGCGTCATCCTGGACTCCACTCTCTCCTTCTGGTCCCACATCAAGAACATCTCACAACTCCGGCCTTCACTCACACGTTCAGTAACTGAGACACTCATCCACGCCTTCATCCCCTCCCGTCTGAACTACTGCAACGGTGTCCTGTCTTGACTGCCCACCAAGGCAGACTCCAAAATGTACAGAACTCAGCTGCCAGGATTTTAACCCACACAGAGCTCTGGCAGCATATCACTCCCATCCTCCAACAGGATGGATCCTCAACTGGTTACCAGTCAAGTCATGCATCATCTACAAAAATCTCTCCATGGACTCTCACCCCAATACCGCACAGATCCTCTCCACCCCTACTCTCAATCACGCTCTCTGCGGTCCTCTGACAAGGACCTGGTGGCCATCCCCCACACTAGATTGGGGACCTTTGGAGACAGGGCATTCTCTGCCAATGCTCCATGGAACAGCCTAACACTCAACATCCACTCTCCCCCATCCCTGCCCATGTTTAAAAAACACCTCAAAGTATTCCTCTTCACTAAGTCCTTTGACCCTTAACCCCCCCTTCCCCTCTCCCTTTTTTGTTAAGCGACCTTAGGTATCTTGAAAGGCGCTATAAAAAGAAACATATTATTATTGTGGGGGCCGCCGTCGAACCAGGGACTTCAAAACCATCAAATCTGTGGTCTATAGTGCTTAGAAAGTTTGACAAATGAAACGCTGGGGACACTGCGCCTGTCCGTGTTTTAACATGCTAATCTCTGTGTTAGGAATCGTACCGCCAGGTGATGAAGATGCGTCCCAAATACCTCTGGAAGAGGCTGATGGTGAAGTTCAGAGCAGAGGAAGGGCTGGACTACGGAGGGGTGGCCAGGTGAGTGGACACCGCAGGCGTCTCGTCCGCTCTGAAATGTGTCAATGATTTGGGCGTAATGTGTGTGTACCTCAGGGAGTGGCTGTACCTGCTGTCTCATGAGATGCTGAACCCGTACTACGGCCTGTTCCAGTACTCCAGAGATGACATCTTCACGCTCCAGATCAACCCAGACTCGGCGGTCAACCTGGTCAGTTAAAAGTAGCGCGCTCTCTTTTTTACCTGCTTTACACCTAGTTTGGATCAGGGTTTATACTTGGTTTATGTCTAGTTAGACATGGTTATTACAGATGGTTTACACTTAGTTTGGATTGTCGTAGCAAATTATAACCTAATTATTTATCGCTTCAACTAACTATAATTATAAGGAATCGGGGAGTCCGGAACAAGTATTGACAGAGACTTTAATGCTACCCACAAATAAGCAACGACAAAGCCGAGTGAGGTTTTGCAAAGACACTGCCGAGTGATACGATCCCGGTCTTTCTTACTCTTTCATACCGCCCTCGGTACATGCTCAGAATTGCCTCATTGATAAGGACGGTCAGCCATACATTCCTTTAAGCATGTGGTTATCGCATGCAGTCAATCTAAACGACGGGAGGACGTCAATACGCCTTAGCCCCAGACTGCCTGGCTCTGTATGAGGCCCAGCTCTGAGTCCAGAGGTGGTTTCTCTGCTTTCCACCATTAAATATTTATGCCTAATAATAATCATGGTTTACCTGAGAATACAATCATTAATTTCTTCCATAGGATCAGGTCTATACCTGGTTTATATCTAGCTTACAAATGGTTATTACACATGGTTTACACTTAATTTTGATCAGGTTTATGTCTAGTTTATACATGGTTATTACACATAGTTTACACTTAGTTTGGATCAGGATTATACCTGGTTAATGTCTAGTTTACACATGGTGCACACATAGTTTGGATCAGGTTCATACCAGGTTTATGTTTAGTTTACACACGGTTATTACACATGGTTTACACTTAGTTTGGATTATGTTTATGTCTAGTTTACACATGGCTTACACTTAGTTTGGATCAGGTATATACCTGGTTTATGTATAGTTTACACATGGTTATAAAACATGGTTTACACTTAGTTTATGTCTTACTTGTAGAGTAATGTGATGAGAATAATTCAGCTGAACGGTGGTACTTACCAAGGACAAAGTGCATCATGGGACGCCCAAGAATTGATTTATTCTGCCTATAAATTCTGTTATCACTGATTAGATATTAGTTACTTTCATTTCTACTGGCTCTTTATCTACTTAATCAGCTGAAAGTTAAATATAGTTCTGTGCTGCTTTGACCATATTGTTTTCGTGTTGTCAAAGAAACATCTAGTTGAGAGTTCTATTTGAAAGTTAATGTTAATGTTGAATTTCTAATGTTTACATGTGATTGATATCAAGTTTAGACATGGTTTATATCGAGTTCATACATGGTTTGTGTTCAGTTCACACATGGTTGATATCCAGTTAAAACAAGGTCATATCCAGTTCATACATGGTTTACATCAAGTTTACACATGGTTTACATCCAGTTCACCCAGTCGGGCTCAGCGCGTGATGCTGTGTTGCTTCCCTACAGGCGCACCTGTCCTACTTCCACTTCGTGGGGCGCATCATGGGCATGGCAGTGTTCCACGGCCACTACATAGACGGCGGCTTCACGCTGCCCTTCTACAAACAGCTGCTGGGGAAGCCGATCACCCTGGAGGACATGGAGGCTGTGGACCCTGACCTGCACAACAGCCTAATCTGGATCCTGTATGAAAACCCATCATGCACATCATTATACACACACACATACCCAAATACACACACGCACCATCTCTGGGGGGACACAAGGTTTCTTGCACCCCCAAAGATAAGGTTGGGGGTGCAAAAAACCCTCAATATTGAAACGAAGTGAAACGACACGTTTTTGTTGTCTGTCCCTTTGAATAAAGCAAGCGTGATAGAACACTGCGCTGAGCGATTGAACGCTGTGCTGCACTGTGATTAGCACCCCGCCACCTCCCTCTCCCTTAATCTCCCCAACCAATCATTCTAAAGCATCTCTGGCAACATTCCTGACATACCAATGGTTGGCAGAGTGCCAAATGATTGACAGGTCAAATATGTCAGGGAGCAGGTCGGGGATAAAACCTTTTAAGATGCTGTTTAAAAAGTAAAAAAGTAGTGAGCAGTGTGAAGTCATGCATACTATGAAAGCCTGGCGGTTTTCCATAAAAATTACTATATATGTATGCATGTATGCATACACATATATATATATACATATATATACAGTGGGGAGAACAAGTATTTGATACACTGCCGATTTTGCAGGTTTTCCCACTAACAAAGCATGTAGAGGTCTCTAATTTTCATCATAGGTACACTTCAACTGTGAGAGACGGAATCTAAAAATCCAGAAAATCACATTGATTTTTAAGTAATTAATTAGCATTTTATTGCATGACATAAGTATTTGATCACCTACCAACCAGTAAGAATTCCGGCTCTCACACACCTGTTAGTTATTCTTTAAGAAGCCCTCCTGGTCTCCACTCATTACCTGTATTGACTGCACCTGTTTGAACTTGTTACCTGTATAAAAGACCCCTGTCCACACACTCAAACAGACTCCAACCTCTCCACAATGGCCAATACCAGAGACCTGTGTAAGGACATCAGGGATACAATTGTAGACCTACACAAGGCTGGGATGGGCTAGAGGACAATAGGCAAGCAGCTTGGTGAGAAGACAACAACTGTTGGCGAAATTCAAGATGACGGTCATTCTCCCTCGGTCTGGGGCTCCATGCAAGATCTTACCTCATGGGGCATCAATGATCATGAGGAAGGTGAGGGATCATCCCAGAACTACACGGCAGGACCTGGTCAATGACCTGAAAAGAGCTGGGACCAAAGTCTCAAAGAAAACCATTAGTAACACACTACGCCGTCATGGATTAAAATCCTGCAGCGCACGCAAGGTCCCCCTGCTCAAGCCAGCGCATGTCCAGGCTCGTCTGAAGTTTTCCAATGACCATCTGGATGATCAAGAGGAGGAATGGGAGAAGGTCATTGTTATGGCCGCATGGCTCAAGCATGACATAACAAATTGGGAAACACGCAGTGATCAATCTACTATATATTTATTCAAAATATAGTCCCTAACAAGGAAATTAAGTATCAGTGTAGATGGCAGCTTAACTCTGTGTAATGTGTTATGGACTGGTGTAGTGAGAATGTGCAACAAAACCAAAATAAGGAAGAAAAGGATTTGACAGCAGCAGCTGCTGTCACCATGGCAGCGAGAGACCGAAAGGCTCCGCCACCACACCTGTGTGGTGGCGGACCGCAATGGTAAGAGTTATCAGGGGGACGTAACAGTCATGTTGTCTGATGAGACAAAAATAAAAAAATTTGGTCTAAACTCCACTCGCCTTGTTTGGAGGAAGACGAAGGATGAGTACAACCCCAAGAACACCATCCCAACCGTGAAGCATGGAGTCGGAAACTGCAAAGGGGTCAGGACGACTGCACCGTATTGAGGGGAGGATGGATGGGGCCACGTATCATGAGATCTTGGCCAACAACCTCCTTCCCTCAGTAAGAGCATTGAAGGTGGGTCGTGGCTTGCAGCATGACAACAACCCGAAACACACAACCAGGGCAACTAAGGAGTGGCTCCGTAAGAAGCATTTCAAGGTCCTGGAGTGGCCTAGCCAATCTCCAGACCTGAACCAAATAGAAAATCATTGGAGGGAGCTGAAAGTCTGTATTGCGCCGCGAGAGCACCGAAACCTGAAGGATCTGGAGGGTATGGAGGTCTGTATGGAGGAGTGGGCCAAAATCCCTGCTGCAGTGTGTGCAAACCTGGTCAAGAACTACAGGAAAAGTATGATCTCTGTAATTGCAAGCAAAGGTTTCTGTACCAAATACTGAGTTCTGCTTTTCTGATGTATCAAATACTTCATGCAATAAAATGCAAATGAATTACTGTCGTGGCAATTTCTCTATCAGATATTGCGTCTAAGGACCTAAGCACACCGGCGCCGAAGCGGCGCGTCAAAAAGTCAGCCACCATTATCCCGGATGTACTAGTCCACACCGGTGCTGACTAGCCGCGCAGCAGCGCCCTGCGCCGCACCGCCCAACGCGCCCAACTAGTCTTCACGCCAATGTTCTATTCCCTAGCGTCGCCGCCCCTGAAAAAGCGCTTTTTAAAAGCTGGTTTGTACATCCCGGGTCCCGTAGGCACCTCTATATCTACTCCTCACCACTGGATGTCGCCCTCTTTCGTTTGTGAGAAACAATTACTAGAATGGATGATGAGAGACTGGTCGTCGAGGTGGAGAAATATGCCGAATTGTATGACCAAAGTTCCCGTCATTACAAAGACAACTCCAAAAAAGACATTGCCTGGCAAGCCATGGCTCTGGAGATTGGCTCTTCAGATGAGAAATCAACAATGGTGGACTAAGTACCCAAACCTTCAACCATAATGGGAAATAGACAAAATCAAGTCACATAATATATGGCTAATCACCAGACATGGGGGACTCGAGTCACATGACTTGACTCGAGTCAGACTCGAGTCGCAAATTTGAGGACTTGAGACTTGCTTGACTAACACCGATAAAAGACTCGACTTGACTTTTGACTTGAGACTTGACTTAGACTTAGACTACATGGACGCGCAATCACGCACAAGCGCGAACACAGATGCGCGAAAGTGTGCCAGGCTAGCTAGGTTGGAGTTTAGGGTTGTCTTCTGGTGCTAGGTCCAAATGTGTATTAGCCCAACGGAGTCGGTCGTGCTGGGCGGATGGCCAGAACACAAAGAGGAGAGCCCCATGGCCATCAGAGATTACTGGGCCATCAGAGATGAGATAAGCGCACAGGACGGTGTACTTTTTAGGAGCCAGCGAGTCATCATTCCGAAATCTATGCGCCCAGAGATGCTGAGACGGATCCACTACAACCACGTGGGGGGTGAGGCTTGTTTCACCCCCCAGTAGATACTCTCTACTGGCCAAACATGCAGGGAGAAATCAAAGACTATGTCCAACAGTTTTCAGTGTGTAACGAGTATGCACACGAGCAACAGAAGGAGACTATGATGTCACACGCGCTCCCCACACGTCCCTGGCAGCTGGTGAGCATGGACCTTTTCAGCTACGCAAGGCAGGATTTCCTGCTCATGGTCGATCACTATTCTGACTTCTGGGAGATAGATCCACTTCTAGACCTGTCTGCTGGTACGGCCATCAGAAGGTGCAAAGCGCAGTTTGCAAGGTACGGCATCCCTGACCGGGTCATTTCAGACTGTGGAGGTCAGTTTGACTGTGGAGAGTTTCGGGCGTTTGCGAGGGAGTGGGGCTCCGAACATGTCATGTCCTCCCCGAGACACCCAAAGGCTAATGGCAAGGCAGAGTCTGCAGTGAAGATTGCGAAGAGCCTATGCAGAAAAGCAGACCGTGCCGACGAGGACCCCTGGAAGGCCTTTCTGCACTGGAGGAACACGCCCACTGAGGGCATGCACAGCAGCCCAGCACAGCGACTGATGTCACGGAGGCTGAGAACTCTTCTCCCTGTGGCCGACCAGCTGCTAGAGCCTCAGGTCACCACTGGGGTCACAGACAAGCTGAGAGTGAAGCGTCAAGCAACGAAGCTGACTTACGACAGATCTGCGAGGGATCTGCCGGAGCTGAACGTCGGCCAGCCCATCAGGATGTAACCACTCCCGGGTGACAGGACGGGCCGATGGAGGAGAGGTGTATGCTTACAGCAGGTGGGACCGCGGTCCTATCTCGTCAACGTGGAGGGAACCGCGTATCGTTGCAACAGGATCGATCTCCGACCAGCAGAGGTTGCCCCTCCACAGCCAGCAGTTCACGAAGAACGGCCACCTGAGCAGCCTGTGGACGCGGGTGCAGCTGACGGGGGCCATGCAGGCGGGGGCAATGCAGAGGAAGTTGTCAGCAGCCCTGCGACGCCTCCAAGGTTATCAGCCCTGAGGTCACCGACATCTCCCTCACGGGCTGTGTCCACACCATGCCGTGCGTTACAGGGCCGGAGCGGGAGGCATATTAAGCCTCCGGACAAACTTGACCTTTAGGTCATACACTGAGCTGAGACTGACACACACACACACACACACACACACATGCGGGACAGTGGTTTATTGTTTTAAAAAAAAAAAAAAAGAGAGAAGATGGTTACTTCAAATGTTCTTATTAGGTTGTTTTGTGCATGCTTTGATACTGCTATTTTTTGGTTATAGTTCTGCAAAGGTCCTGGTTCATATTGACTTACTGTCTCTTCTTTATACACTATTTCTATTGCACTATTTTGATATGTGGATATGAGCACTAATGTTCTAATGACTGATACTATCCATGTTATTGTTTTGTATTTTGTTATACTAAAGGAAGGGAGATGTTGTAGGCTAATGTTATGCAAGCCGACAGCTCCACCTAGTGGGCTTGTGTGTGTATGGACTCGGGCAGTCAACACGTGCCAGTCTTGTTATGTGACAACGCGTTAAATACATGCGACTAAGAGACTCAGCCTGACTCCGTGTATTCTTCCATGCACATACACTTGCAACAGGGGTCACTCGCAGGGAGCAGGGGAGGGGGAGTGCAGTACGACCGTTTGATTGACGTACTTACTGTCCAATGCCACGCTAATCGAGTTTTTCGAGCCCTGCCCGTTCCACAGATGATTGACTTGTTTAATTTTTATGACAGTAGGCTACTTCTAACTCAGTGGCTGTAAGTGGGTTATGATAAGGATTTCAAGTAATTTTCAAGTAAAATTACACCGTCAGAGCCAGAGCGTCAGACTGGGCTGCTAGCTGATTGCTAGCAATCAAATTGCATGAGGGTACACCGAAGACTAGTTGGTAGGTAGATAGGGACTTCTACTTCCAGTTAGATACAGGGCAGTTCTGATAATTATCCCCCTTATGCTTTTTGGTGATATATCACGCTACTCACCGTTCTGAGTCGAGGCATTATAGCTGATAGCTAAGTTATTGGTTACCGTTATTGGATATTATGGGTCGATCTAAGGAAAAGGAGGTGTTTGCTGCAGTACATATGGGGTTAATTTATGCAGCCGGAGACGGCGCAGGACTTGAGACTTGCTTGACTAACACCGATAAAAGACTCGACTTGACTTTGACTTGGTCTTCATGACTTGAGACTTGACTTAGACTTAGACTACATGGACGCGCAATCACGCACAAGCGCGAACACAGATGCGCGAAAGTGTGCCACGCTAGCTAGGTTGGAGTTTAGGGTTGTCTTCTGGTGCTAGGTCCAAATGTGTATTAGCTAGTTAGCTAGCTCCAGTAGCTACCACAGGATAACAACAAACAGAAGCTTGCTCTGGGTCACGAGCTTTGAGTACGTGCACGTGCACGAAGGGGTCACTCGCATGGAGCAGGGGAGGGGGAGTGCAGTACGACCGTTTGATTGACGTACTTACTGTCCAATGCCACGCTAATCGAGTTTTTCGAGCCCTGCCCGTTCCACAGACGATTGACTTGTTTAATTTTTATGACAGTAGGCTACTTCTAACTCAGTGGCTGTAAGTGGGTTATGATAAGGATTTCAAGTAATTTTCAAGTAAAATTACACCGTCAGAGCCAGAGCGTCAGACTGGGCTGTTCTCAGCATACCGCAAAAAAATTAAGAGGGTGAAAGTTCCAGTCTACAAATTCAGTTGAACCACTACCTGGACATTTGTGATGGACAGAGCTGCCTTCAGTTTTGGGCCATGAACAGGCGCACCCTCCCCTCTTTGTTCAAGGTGGAGGTAAGAGTTATGGCAGTCCCTGCATCAAGTGCACCTGTTGAACGTATGTTCAGCCATCGTGGGGTGATAATGTGACCCCATCATTCACAACTCAGTGACAAAGTACTGTCAAATAATTTTTTTTGCAAATGCAATGCATTGTAATTCGAAGTATGTTGCGAGGCAGCAAGATTGCTACCAGCTTTCAGGCTTGTGTAGTAATATTTCCCCTTCCTACAGTATGTGTATGTGATATTACTTTTGAAATATTCTTTTTTTTCATGTCTGATGCCATGTGTTGCAAATAATATTCTACAACATGTAGGGAGATTGAGTGATTGACTTGAACTGTTCTCGTATACAGCCACCTAGAGGTTCTATTTGATTCTGTTCATAGTTTGGAGGTATTGATCATAATTTTTTTTTTTAAACTATTCACATAATGGTTTTGGAATGTTTTGAATAGTTTGAGTTATTGTTAATGTTAAGACATTGTTATTGTTAATGTTGAATTAAAACTCAAATCATGAACCACTCTCTTTACCGATTTTTAAATGTGGAGACTGGGTTAGATCATCAGATTTTTGTATGACTTGACTTGTGATTTGCTTGATTCTCACCACAGTGACTTGGGACTTGCTTGAGACTTGAAGGTTATGACTTGAGACTTGCGTGTGACTTGCACATGAGTGACTTACCCCCACCTCTGCTAATCACACCATGTAGGTAGAAACCAGATTACTTGTAATATATATATATTTTTATTTTAGGCAAGGCAACTTCATTTATATAGCACTTTTCACTTTTCTGCTTTTCATTGAACAGACTCAAAGTGCTTCACATAGAAACATTTTCATACAATAAAATAGATAATAAAATAAAACATAGGCAAAGTTAAAAAATGCATTGCCATGTATTAAACTGTCTCTCTGGTATCAGATCATGTGTTAACTGTCTGGATTTAAGGAAACATTAAGGGCCCTATCTTGCATCCGGCGCAAGTGACTTAGTCATTGGCGCATGTGTCGTTGCTAGTTTACAACTGGCGCAGAGCGCTCTTTTGCCACCTGCGCCACTCGCCGGTAAATTAGGGAATGATCTTGAGCCCCAAGGGGCGGTTCGGCAGAAGGAGGAGGCGTGTTCTGGCGCAAACGGTATTTTGACGTTTCTGAAAACCATTGCGCTACTGACCAGGAAATACCTGGTTTAAAGTCAGTGGCGCGTTGTTCAGACGCTATTTTAAGGGCGCATGCCTACATGCGCATGCGATGCATACGGATTGCTTGTGCACCTCGCGCATACACTTTGCTTCTCTCATCTACACGGACAGCAGTTCCCATTTTTGCAAACCATACATAATTACAAGGACAATAAAATATTACCACACAAGGAAAATCATTGAGGTGTCCATAAAGATAAAATAAATAGGCATAAATCTAGCGTACACATTTACCCAAATTATTCACGCGAATAGTAGCAGGCGTAATGACGGATCAAATTAACCTGGTTGACCAATAGTGGCAAGAGACACATGTATATAAGGAATGGACACCTGTCAAAGTGGGTTGTCCGTCAAGAATCAGGAACCACAATTCTGAAGACTGCGAAATCACCTTCTGTAAGTCCATTTAAAACCTTACTCTGCAACTTACCAGTTAAGTTGAGGTTACACATAATTTTTCTATTGCACAGTGGAATGGAATACGTCTTGGGACAGAGGATCAGATGCCAAAGGGAGAGGGTCTACCGGCCCAGACACACCTATCTCTCCCTGAGTGAGGAGGAATGCAGGCGTAAGCTACGCCTGACCCGTCAGGCTGTCACCGACATCTGTCATCTCCTGGTAGATGAGCTGGGGACTGATGCACGCTGTCCCTATGCCCTCCCCGTTGCAGTGAAAATTACAGCGGCACTGCATTTCTATGCATCTGGGTCGTTCCAGCATCCCCTTAGTTGTATTGGACGCATTTCACAATCGGCAGTAAGTTCGGCTATACATGCAGTTACGTCAGGTCTAGTCCAACATGCTGGGGAATACATCAAATTCCCCGTTACACCTGACAGCCAGGAAAGAACTAAGCAGGAGTTTGGGACCAAGTATGGGTTCCCTGGCGTCCTTGGTGCTATAGACTGCACCCATGTGCAGCTACGTGCCCCATCACTAAACGCACTCACATACATAAACCGGAAGGGAACTCATTCAATTAACATCAAAGTAATTTCCGATGCTAATTGTCGAATAAATCATGTCTTTGCCAATTACCCTGGCTCAAGCCATGACTCCTTCATATTGGCAAACTCGACCATTCCTGCCATATTCGAGGGGAATCCTCCCTTGGATGGGTGGCTGTTGGGGGACAACGGCTATCCGTTGAAGACATGGCTCATGACCCCATTTCTTATGCCAGCAACAGTGCGCGAAATGGCATTCAACAGGAAACACACACAAACACGCAGTGTAATTGAACGTACTTTCGGGATTCTGAAAATGCGCTTCAGGTGTTTGGATAGGTCAGGTGGTACTTTACAGTGTGGTCCTCAAAAAGTCGCAGCATTCTTTGTGGCATGTTGTGTTTTACACAACATTGCCATGAATCATGGATGTGTCGATGACATTAATGAGGATAGATTAGAGGACTTAATGAGACGTGATGCTGAACTGCATGTGCCGATGCCATTACGTCCAAATGCCCCAGCAGCAGCACGGGAGAGGAGAGCTCATCTGTCAGAGGAGCTGCATCATATATAGTGAGGTAAGCAAACTAATGACATCTCCGCTCTATTGTTTAGCATTGTACAAATATTACCATGCATTCATAACCTTGTGAGTCAGAGAAAGTGAGCCCAAAACATCGGAAAGTATAGTATGTCCTTGAGACATTTTTTATTCGGCTTGTCCAAATGTTAGGCGTAAATGAAAAAAAAAAATACAAAACGAAAAATGAAAAGTTGCAAAGATTTGAAGGAAAAAATATTTATTTTCTCCCTCCTCTGTAAGGCCTTTTACGCGGCCTGCCTCGGCGGGATCCAACAAATGAGGGTCCGGGAGTGGCGACGCTGGATGTGCTCCTGCAGGAGCAGGTGGACGGAGATGGAATGGGGGGAGGAAGGGGCACAACAGGGGGAGGAAGGGGCACAACAGGGGGAGGAAGGGGCACAACAGGGGGAGGAAGGGGCACAACAGGGGGAGGAAGGGGCACAACAGGGGGAGGAGGTGGGTCGTTTGGGGGCCATGCACGTTCCATTGCTGTCGCAATCCGGTCCAAACTTGAGGCGATGCGCCCGAGAGGCCGCAGCAACATCGCCACCCGGTCCAGACGGGTGTTGGTGTTTCGCCGCATCCCGGCCAGCTCCCGCTCCAGCATGTCGAACCCGGTTTGCTGGAGCTGCAGGAACGGGTGGTCCTGCGGTCTCATGCTGCTGCTGCTGCCACGGCGTCTTGCTTGAGGGCGCCGCGCGGCTCCCTCAGCTGCCCCGTGCGCGCTGGTCCCGAGGCCAGGGTCTTCTTCCTGAGAAGCTACGTGACATTGTTTTGATTTATTTTATGGCTGTGTTACATTTATTAAATGTCAAAAATGATTAAAAAGATTTTCACGAGACATCTCTATTTATGTGAACTTTATTTATGTACCTTGGGGTTGGACAGCTGGTGCATCGGGTTGAGTGCCGACCTCTAAGCCCCCAAAACCCTCAACACCCTCAACACTTTCAGCGGTCAGTGTTGACGCAGCGATATCCTCTGCTGGCGTGAGGTCCTGGTAACTGCCAGATCCTCCTCCAGTCTTTTGACGTGCTTTCAAGTTGGCCGCAAGCTTGGCCTTTCCTCTTCTCCTGACGTCGTTGTATCGCTTACGGCAATTGTGAGATGTCCTATTTTGTCCAGCTGCTGAAACAATTACGGCGATTTCCTCCCAAGCCGCTTTCACGGAAGCAATTTTGGGTGGGTTTCTCCCATCCCCATATAAAGCCAACTCGCGTTCTTTGACTGCTCTGACAAGCACATCGGTATCTTCTGTGGTGAACCTTTCATTGCGTGCGTCTGGCAAACCCGCCATCATAATAGCAATCCGCCATGGAACATGCGCCGATCGTTCTTAAAGGGGATGCGAGAAAACGCTCTGATTGGTTCATTGCACGTTACGCCCAAACCACACCTACGGGTAATTAGGCAGCTTCAGACCAACCCTTTTGACACTTGCGCCGCGGCGGAAGTGTACTTTATCCGCCTGTAAAATAGCGATAGCGCCGTAGAACCGCCCACAAAGCTACTTGCGCTTTGCGCTTTCCCACTTGCGTTTCAGACCGTTAAAATAGGGCCCTAAGTGTCTCGAGGCGAGCACTCAAATAAAATAGACTGGCTACTGAGTCCAGCACAGCAATAACATCACTGTATTTATCCTGAGGGATAAAAAAAAAAGTATATAGGTTATATATATATATATATATATATATATATATACATATATATATATATATGCAAAAGAGTATTTATACCAGAGAGGGATAATAACTAAATTATAGGTCATCATGACTAGGCTACACCATACGGTACTGCCATTGCACACTATAGTGGCGAATTGAAATATTGGCGGTGCCTCTCAGGATCTGCACGGAGCTCCTAGACCAGATTGTGGTATACCCCCTGTTCTTGTCTCCGTTCATTGATGGGGTGCACCCAAACCCTTCGACTTCTCCTTGCCCGCCTACGGCGCAGCAGAAGAAGGGCAGCCACCCTTTGTCTGGCAACAATTGTTCTGTTGAAATAAAAAAAACTCAATAAAATGTAAAATAGCTTGTGTTCAATTAAAATGGATAACTACTGGCTGCATACATGTAAATGTGTGGCTATGTTAAGGCTATATAGATGGATAGATAGCTACTTTATTGGACCCAATGGGGACCAATACATTTTTATTTTGTGTATTTATTGTATTGACCAATACATTTTTATTTTGTGTATTTATTGTATTGAGCTACTGGATGGCTTTATTGGTCCCAATGGGGACCAATAAAGCGATCCAGTAGCTCAATACAATAAATACACAAAATAAAAATTGGCCTTAAAGGTGACTGCACTATATACTAAAAAGGCTTAATAGAAGGTCCTGCACTTATTGAGATTGTTGTTCAGTAGATGAATAATTGCAAAATATAAAATAAATAAGAAATGACAGTTATAAAAACGATAAAGTGCCCTACAAACTAAGTTGGTAGATCGGCTGCTTGAAAACATACTTTCACTGCGCAGATTATACATTTTTCAAATTATTCAGCGAAAAAAGATGGAAAATAAATAAACTAGGCTACAATAGGCTACTCACCCATTGCGTTTCGTCTCTTTGTTGCGGTTGATCGACAGGTGACTTCCTGATTTTATATTGCAGCGCGACCATCGCGCCGCTTCCAGTTAGTGCTAGGGGCGGCTTTTGACGCGCGTGAAATGCGCGCCGCTGCGCGTGGGCGCCGGTGTGTTTAGGCCCTAAGACAGATGAGATATTTAGATGCGAAAAGCACACAATACAATACTTTACACACAATATATATATGACCAGGCAATTGCTGGTCATATATATTTGTAATAAAAGTACGAACAATACATACATACACAAAACGATACATCACAACATGCATCAACAAACAACATAACAAGCATACCCTACAATAATCTGAGGCCTCAGATGGGAGTTCGCCCTGCGTCTTACTTCATACTCTAAAGGTACGCTAGGAGAAGTCCACCGAGTGTTCAAAGTCATGAGTTCTTATTCACTTGGGTTGGGTTCTGGAGGGGGTCTGAACCCCAATAAACCAAAAGCCTTTGTTTACCAGATGGTAATCTTTACAATTGAAGCTCCCCAGGATGTCATAATAAGGGGCTCGCGGCCGTGCCATGTTACCCTTTGCTTTCTCGACCCTCCCCAGGGAGTCGAGGAACAGGCCCACACATCAAAGGATTGCACGGTGTGGTATCCGGGAATGAAGAATGCGCCGGGATTCAGTGAAACACGTGGCAACGGATGGTTTAAGCCGACTTTCGGCGTTTATTTCAATAAGCAAAGAGGATAAGGGTGCGCTTGGGTCTCCGTGAGCCTCAAGCCTCTGCAGTCCATGCGTCTCTCTGCTTCTCCCGTCCATGCTTGTCTCTGCCTCTCTTGTAGTGGCTCCGGGCCTTTCTCCTCCCCGCCGCCAGGTGTCCCCCATCCCGCTGATTGGGGGGAAGGACCCGGTGCTCTCCGTCGCCGGCTGGTGGGTGGGGGTGGTACACCCCGTCCTTCACGGTTCCGCGGGCCCGTTCAGGCCGAGGCTTCAGGGGCGGGATGCCACACTCCCCCCCCGTTTGCTCAAGCCCCTGGTCTCCGGGAAACCCGCCCAGACAGGCATCCCGACGTGACAGGGCGTCGGCGTTGGCATGCTCCCGGCCCGGTCGGTGGTCCACCCGGAACCGGAAATCCTGGAGAGCCAGGAACCACCGTGTCACCCGGGCGTTTGTGTTCTTGGCCCCCGCCATCCACTTCAGGGGGGCGTGGTCGGTGACCAAGGTGAACTCCCTCCCCAGGAGGTAGTAGCGCAACTTCTCCAGGCACCATTTAATGGCCAGGGCCTCCTTCTCTACGGTGGAGTAATTGCGCTCGTTGGGGAGGAGCTTCCGGCTGACGTAGGTTATCGGGTGCTCCTCTCCGGCCCGGACCTGGGACAAGACCCCCCCAAGTCCCACCTCCGAGGCGTCTGTGTGAACAATCACAGGGAGGTTAAAGTCAGGTGTGATTAGTACCGGTTCTGAGCACAGAGCCTCCCGGAGCGTCTTGAACGCCCGGTCCGCCGCCTCTGACCAGGTAACCCGGTCTGGTAAGGCCTTACGGGTTAGGTCGTTCATGGGGCTGGCCAGCGTGGCGTACCCGGGAATGAAGCGCTGATAGTAGCCCACCAGCCCCAAGAACGCCTTTACCTGCTTCTTAGTCCTGGGTTGCGGCCAGGCCCGTATGGCGGCTACCTTGCCTTCCTGCGGCCGCACTGTCCCTCTCCCGACCCGGTACCCCAGGTACGTCGTCTCCTCTCTCCCGAGGCGACATTTGGCCGGGTTAGCGGTGAGGCCCGCCCTCCGCAGCTCTCCCAGCACGGCCCTTAGCTGGCGGACGTGGATATCCCAGCTGGGGCTGTAGATGATGATGTCATCGATGTATGCCGCCGCGTAATCCTGGTGGGGCCTCAGGAGCTGGTCCATCATCCGCTGGAATGTGGCTGGGGCGCCGTGTACCCCGAAGGGGAGGACGGTGTACTGGTACAGTCCCCCCGGGGTGGAGAACGCCGTCTTTTCCCGGGCCGCCCGGGTCAACGGCACCTGCCAGTACCCCTTGGTCAGGTCCAGGGTCGACAGGTACCGTGCCGGACCCAGGCGCTCGATAAGTTCGTCGACCCGGGGCATGGGGTAGGCGTCGAACTCCGATGCCTCGTTCAGCCGCCTGAAGTCATTACAGAACCTAAAGGTTCCATCCGGCTTGGGCACCAGGACCACCGGGCTGCACCAGGCGCTGCGTGACTCCTCTATCACGCCGAGCTGCAGCATTCGGCGCACCTCGGCCCGTATGGCCTCCCTCCGGGCCTCTGGGATCCTGTAGGGCGGAACCCTTACCCTTATGCCTGGTGCCGTCCGGATGTCGTGGTGGGTGGCGGCAGTCCTCCCCGGCAGGTCGGAGAACACGTCCCGATGCTGGAGGACGATCTCGTCCAGGTCGTGTCTCTGGGCCGGGCTGAGGTCCTCCCCCACCGGGACCTCCGGGATCTCCTGCCGGGCCGCCAGGGACAAGGGAGCGGGGTCGGCGGGTGTCGGCTCCCCCCCCCTCCACTGCTTCAGGAGATTGATATGATATAGCTGCGTCGGCTTCCGCCTCCCTGGCTGGCGGACCCGGTAGTTCACCTCGCCCACGCGTTCCACCACCTCGTAGGGTCCCTGCCACTTTGCCAGGAACCGGCACTCCGCCGTGGGGACCAGGACCAGGACCAGTTCCCCTGGCTGAAAGGTCCTCAGCTGGGCTCCTCGATTATAGACCCTCGCCTGGGCCTGCTGCGCTTGCTGGAGGTGCCTCCGGACGATGGGCCACACCCGGGCCATGCGGTCACGCACCTGCTCCACGTGGTCCACGGTGGTGCGGTGGGGGGACGGCTGGCTCTCCCAGGCCTCCTTGGCGATGTCCAGGATCCCGCGGGGCCTCCGCCCGTACAGCAGCTCGAAGGGGGAGAACCCGGTGGACGCCTGGGGGACCTCCCGTACCGCGAACAGTACGTGGGGTAGTAGTTGGTCCCAATTCTTCCCGTCGGCCTGCATGGTCTTCTTGAGCATCTGCTTAAGGGTCTTGTTGAACCGCTCGACCAGGCCGTCCGTCTGGGGGTGGTACACCGAGGTCCGGAGCTGCTTCACCTGCAGGAGCCTGAGGACCTCCTTCATCACCCGTGACATGAAGCACGACCCCTGATCGGTGAGCACCTCCTTTGCTATCCCCACCCGGCTGAAGAGGAGCATAAGTTCACGGGCGACCGCCTTGGTGGTGGCGGCGCGCAGGGGAAGGGCCTCGGGGTACCGGGTGGCGTAGTCAACTAGCACCAGGATATAGCGGTGGCCCCGGCTGGTCTTGGGAAGGGGGCCCACGATGTCTAAGGCCAAACGCTCGAAGGGGGTCTCGATGATGGGCATGGGAATGAGGGGGTGTCTAGCGATGGCCCGGGGGGCTACCCGCTGGCACTCGGGGCATCCCTGGCAGTGGCGCTCAACATCCCGCTTAACCCCCGGCCAATAGAACCTGGCTAGGACCCGCTCCCGGGTCTTGTCCATGCCCAGGTGGGCCCCCAGGAGGTGGGTGTGGGCCATAAAAAGCACTTTACTGACGTAGGAACGGGGCACCACTAGCTGTTCCCTCACTCCCCCCTCCCTGGAGGCTACTCGATACAACAGACCCCCCCTGGTGCTGAAGTGCGGGTGTGGTGTGTGACTCACCGAGTCTCGGGCCTGCCCGTCATGAACCAGGACGTGGCTCCAGGCGTGCTTGAGGGCCTCATCCTGGAGCTGTGCGGTGGCGAACTGGCCGGGTCGGGACGAGCCTTCCCCCCCCTCTGGTAAGAAGTCCGAGAACTCAGTAAGGGGGGAGCTCTCCGGGTCTTCCGGTGGGTCTGGTTGCTCGGAGGCTGTGAGGGTCTCCGGGGTGTCGGGGGTAGGTTCCGGTGTCTCGCTCCGGACGGGTCCTCTCGCCGTGCGCGCCGGGGTCCCCGGTGGGGAAGGTCCGTTCCCCTCCGATCCCTCGTCCTCCGCCGTCAGCTCCCCCGGGGACGATGGGCGCCGGGTGGCCCCGTAGGCCTGCCGAACCCCCCGCGCCCCTCTGCGGGGAGGGCCTCTCCAGCTCCGTAGCTCCCGCGTCGGGTCCCACAGCCGGTGGAAAATCGGGCAGTCCCTGCCGATTAACACGGGGACCGGTAGGTGGGGGACAATCCCCGCCCGGATCGTGAATACCCCATGGGTGGTGCGGACTACCACGTGGCATGTGGGGTATGTCCGGGTGTCCCCGTGGACGCAGGCCACCTCCATCGGATCCCCGGCCTTCCCGCCCGCCAGGTCGGGGCGAAGGAGGGTAACCGCACTGCCGGTGTCCAAGAGGGCCTGCGTGTCCTGGTTCATTACCCGCGCCGGGATGGTCGGACTCCCAGATGTTCCCTGCGTCCAGCAGGTCGCCAACATGCACGTGTGGTCCGCCCCCGGGTCCGCGTATGCTGACGGCATCGACACATCACGTCCCCTCGGGGCTTGGCCGGTCACGGCGCGCCGTGGGGCTGGGGCGGACCCGGCGTTCAGGAGCTGGGCCACCTGCCAGTTCTCCAGCTGGAGGACCAGGTCGTCCACGGTGGCAGGGTGATGGTGGGCCAGCACGCGGCGGGCGTCCGGCGGGAGTCGCCGCAGGGTGTGGTCAATGATCACCCGGTCGATCGGGCTGGGGCCCTCTCCCGCTGTCAGCCACCGCTTCACCAGCCGGCTGTGCTGGGCGATCTGGGTGCGCACAGCTCCCTGCGCGTCAAACCGCCAATCCTGCGCGCGTTGCGCGCGCGCCGCGAGGTTGTGGCCGTAGTAGGCCAGTATGGCCTGTTTGAGCGCCGGGTACTGGCGGGCGATGTCCGCCGGCAGGTCCTGGCTCGCCTGCTGGGCGGGTCCGGTGAGGAACGGCGCCACAATGTGCGCCCACTGCTCCTCTGGCCAGCCTTCCCTCTGTGTGGCCCGCTCGAAGACCTCGAGGTAAGCCTCCACGTCGTCTTCCGGTCCCAGCTTCGTGAGGCGGCTGGTCGGGGCGGCGGTCGGCGCAGCACGGACGGCGTGCTGAGTCAGCCGCAGAACAGCTTCGCGGAGCAGGGCGAGGCTCTCGGTGGTCTCCCGCTGGTGTTGCTGGGCAGCCAGCGCCGCGGCTCCGTCCGGGTTCTGCATGGTGGGGTAGTAGTAGTGGGAACGCTCAAGATGCCTGCATTCTCCACCATATGTGGTATCCGGGAATGAAGAATGCGCCGGGATTCAGTGAAACACGTGGCAACGGATGGTTTAAGCCGACTTTCGGCGTTTATTTCAATAAGCAAAGAGGATAAGGGTGCGCTTGGGTCTCCGTGAGCCTCAAGCCTCTGCAGTCCATGCGTCTCTCTGCTTCTCCCGTCCATGCTTGTCTCTGCCTCTCTTGTAGTGGCTCCGGGCCTTTCTCCTCCCCGCCGCCAGGTGTCCCCCATCCCGCTGATTGGGGGGAAGGACCCGGTGCTCTCCGTCGCCGGCTGGTGGGTGGGGGTGGTACACCCCGTCCTTCACGGTTCCGCGGGCCCGTTCAGGCCGAGGCTTCAGGGGCGGGATGCCACACTGGTCACAGAATGTGTCAATGGATTACATCACACGAAAGGAGAGGAACAGGCAGGCAATAAACGCATCACACGAAACTCAAAGGTTTACACTACGTGACCATTCTTCCTCTACTGTCCCACCACTCCGAGGGTGGTACGCACAATGGTTGCGTGTGTCAATTCTGTTGGATGACTTTTAAAAACATTTCTTTAACCTTCAACTTTTCTAATTGTCTCTGATCCTTCAAACCACTTTTCTTAATAACTTTCAAACCTTTTTATTACTTCTTAGAAACTATCACACAATGTATACACAGCCCTAGTAACACTATGATCTAGTCTCTTTTAATTTGCGTGAATGCTGTGTCTAGTGCGATACTTTCCGTACACTGCTCTTCTCTCCATCTGCCTGGACACGCCTCCACCTCTCTCTCTGCTGCCTGCCTCTCATCCGAATCACGGGCTGTCCTTTGAAGTGCCTGTACCTACGTCTCTCCCTTCTCTGAGACCCTCCTTTGTCTCTTTGTTCAGGCCACTTCCTTGTGGCTACACAGGAACCATGGAGGCCACCGCTCTGGTGCTGTTGATCCTGCTGGACTGTCTCTTTGTGTCGTCCAGCAGACCGTCCCGTAGCTCTTCAGGTGGGCCTCCCATGGTCTGTAACTTCATAACGTCTGATGTAGAGGAGTCATGACATGGGGTATTTGCACTGGATTGGGCCACTGGTCGGGCTGTAAGCAGAAGGAGGAGGAGCGTTGTCCAGGTCCAGATCTTTTTGAACAAAACTAGATGCAGATGGGTTATCTTTCTCCCCACCCCTTTCCTTATCTTGTCTTGCCTTATGTTCTCATCTATCTGCCTTCTCCTTCCATAACACATACTTCTTCCAATCTTTCTCATACATTCGTTGATTCACCTTCTTGCCATTTTGCCATAAAACATTAACAAAATATCATAAGACATTCTGGCAGTAAAATGCAAATCATCTGTGGGCATGTATTGTATTTCTGTCTGGTTCTGCATGCAGTGGTGTGTGTTTGTTATCAGTGTGTCAGCTATTGACCCCGGTCCCTCTTGCAGCAGGTCCCGTGAATAAAAGAACCCTGATGCGCGTAAAACACACGAGTATGCTTGTATCTTGGGGCTTGCATCGGAGGTAGCCTATGTCGATGCAAATGGCACTCAGCCCAAGGCGACACATTAAATCTAGCTGATCAGGTCGAGTAAGGCTGGTGAGAACCACACATCAATCATTTGTGTGTGATGCTTGTGTGCGTTGTGACGCTGAGCCTACCATTTCGCGTGTTTGTTGTGTTTTTGTTATGGTGCTCATACCTCCTCCTTGGACCTAGCCTGCTCCTGCGTCCCGTCAATGTGAATGCCCCTTTCCACCTCTGCCGCTTGGATGATTCACAGTCACTTCACAGGAAGGTGTGAACTGCCAGCCGGCCCATTCCATTGTCTTTGTCAATTTATTTTGGGAAAATCATTGAACCAATGATCCATGGCGCCACAACGAAAGCAGGCCTGCTTTCGTCTGTGCTTCCCCACTTTCCTGTGGTCATCCTTGCCGTCCGGCGCCTCCACGAACATTATATCAGCTTGGTCTCTCCCGGGAATGTCGCCTTGAATGCGACCCCACTGTAGGCCCAGTTTGACTTGGCATACTTCGCCGATGGGTGATGGGCCATTTACAGAATGGCTGTAGCGAGGGATTACCCTCCCACTGCAGATGGGTCCAGGAGACATTCTGCTATGTCCTTAATGTCACTGGGTCTCCATGCACAGAAAACGTATGCCAAACTGCCATAACCCCCGTTGCGTTTTTTGCGGGTGCTTCCTCCTTTGCTGTGAGGTCTGGATAGAGGTTGAATGATGGAGCGGCGGCCTGGGCGTTGTCGTCACACGGTGGAGGTGAAGGGGGATTCGCACTCGCTCCGCCGGTGTAGTCCGGGTTTACATCTCGGGTGAAATTGAGATAAAAAATCACTACATTCTCTACGCTCTCTGTCCCTGGCTGATTTGTTTTTCTATCCTGGCCCTCTCTTTCCCAGCAATAAAATGCACACCAACATAATTTAAAACTTTTCTTTTCCTTCTCTGACTCCAACAACCGTTTCAAGCTAAAACTCCCCATCTCAGGAAAGCCCGGTTTATACCAATATTTTAAACTCTCCAGAGCCGCTCCATGTTTCTCCCAATCTATTATCTATTTTTAGATCCATACATGCTAGTTACTATTATCTAATATCACTGTAACCTCCTTGTCACTACACATATATACATATTTATTAACGAATGTATACCTATTATTATTATTTATTCATATATATGACCCCAACAGCGCTTAACGGGTTTCCCTTTACCGTTTTGACAGACCCTAGCTGCCCTTACTGTTACATATATAACCATATATATATTGACGGAACCGAAGTTGCTTTACCGTATGTTCCTTTAACAGAGTTCCTCGAACGCGGCCGATCGTTCGGATATACGTTCCCAAAACAGTATATATCGTTCCCGTAACGGATTTCCTGTCGCTTAAACAGGTATTGTGATCTCATCTGCTCAAATTCTTTTTTCTCTGGATACCGTACTGAAGAACCCTTAGTTTATCCCCCACAGGCACCCCCTCCTCGACCCAATTAATCTGGTTGCAGTCACCTGGAGGCGAGGTAGAGCTTTGGGACCGCCTCGGACCTGTCTATGAGCGATATTTCGTCAAATCTTCAGGTTAGGTATCCCGGACGAGCCCCCAAATTGTCGTGGCAATTTCTCTATCAGATATTGCGTCTAAGACAGATGAGATATTTAGATGCAAAAAACACACAATACTTGCAGGCAATTACTGGCTGGTCATATATATTTGTAATAAAAGTACGAACAAAGATACATCACAACATGCATCAACAAACAACAAAACAGGCATACAATACAATAATCTTAGGCCTCAGATGGAAGTTCGCTTACTTCATACTCGAAAGGTACGCTAAGAGAAGTCCACCAAGTGTTCCAAGTCATGAGTTCTTATTCACTTGGGTTGGGTTCTGGAGGGGGTCTGTCCTTTGCTTACCAGATGGTAATCTTTACAATTGAAGCTCCCCAGGATGTCATAAAAGGGGGTCGCGGCCGTGCCATGTAACCCTTTGCTTTGTCAACGCTCCCCATGGAGTCAAGGAACAGGCCCACACATCAAAGGAAACAGAATGCACGGAAACAGAATGTTTCAATAGATTACATCACACGAAAGGAGAGGAACCAGCAGGCAATAAATGCATCACACGAAACTCAAGGGTTTACACTTTATATGACCCACAAAGAGAGTAGAAGGCAAGCAATATATGCATCACACAAAATAGTAACAAAACTCAAGTTCATAGATAGACGAAAACGTAACAACATGTAGATTTTCCATCACATTACTTAAAAATCATACACTGTGATTTTCTGGATTTTTGGTTTAGATTCCATCACTCACAGTTGAAGAGTACCTATGATAAAAATTACAGACTTGCTTTGAAAGTGGGAAAACCTGCGAAATCGAATAATCGGTGTATCAAATACATGTAGATTTTCCATCACATCATACAATGTGATTTTCTGGATTTTTGAGGGAGTGCCATTTATGCTCTCCAAAGAAGCACAGAGGGCCCTCATCAGCTGGGAGCCCATACATTCAAGAATCCTCACTGCAAGATTCCAAACCACCCATAAAATAATCAACCTTCAAATCATACAGTGCTATGCACCCACCAACAATACTGATGAGGAACTAAAGGACAATTTCTACAACCAGCTACAACGTCTACTCCAGACCAGAAAAGAAAAAGACCTTCTCTTACTCATGGGCGACATGAATGCCAAAGTGGGAAATAACAACAATGGATACGAACTGGCTATGGGAAAGCATGGACTTGGCACCATGAACGAAAATGGGGAGAGATTTGCAGATGTATGTGCTGACAACAATCTGGTTATAGGAGGGACTGTTTTCCCCCATAAACTCATCCACAAAGCCACCTGGATATCATCTGATCACACTACCGAAAACCAACTCGACCACATATGTATAAACAGGAAGTTTAGGCACTCTCTCCTGGATGTACGAGTGAAGAGGGGGGCAGACGCCGGGACAGACCACCACTTACTTGCTGCAAAACTCCAACTTAAGCTAAAGCGCTGCAACAACCCCTCTGACAGCAGAACAAAATTCAACCTACAGCTCTTCCAGGACATTGGAACAACTGAACTGTATCAAACCACCCTACAGAACAGGTTTCAAGCCCGGCAAGATCTCCAACAATCAGTGGAAGAGTGCTGGAACAGCCTGAAAAACATATGGAAGGAAACATGCCTAGAAGTGGTGGGGAAAAAGACAACAAAACACAAACCCTGGTTGTCAATGTGGTAGAAATGAACATTACATTTTATGTCAAACTATGATTATTATTAGGCCTACATATCATATACATACTTTAATAGTGGAAAAGAGCTGATCACCTTTAGCCTAGATGTTATGAGTCCAGTCCCATCTGATGTGCCATGTGGCACACCACTCTCTGAAGACAATGCTTACATTCACACGTGTGCATCATCTCTGTATGTATAAGGATAATATATGTTCTAAGGTCACATTGGGATTCAGAAGACATGAGAGTATGCTGACATCCACACAGTATGACCCAGATGGGAAATTCTATGCACATCAATATTTGATGAAAGTCCAACTTTGTATTGTGTAAGGATTGGGGATATAAGGAGCTGTACGGGATTCATTCGGCAGTGTGTATTTATTCGCGAATACCATTCGGCTTTGTTGTCTCTCGTTTGCGGGTGGCAATAAACTCTCCATCTATACTTGACCTGGACTCTCCGATTCCTCTTGCCTATAGCTAGTTGAAGTGAATTAGATAAGTCGTTATTAGAAATCCCACCACATCAACAGAAACACTGAAAAGAATAGAAGAGAGGAGGGCAAAAAAGGACACACTAAACAAATGCAAAACCCGAGCAAGAAAGGCAGCAGCCCACAAAGACTACGAGTTAGCAAACAAGGAGGTGAAGGAAAGCGCTAAATGTCATAAACAGAATTACATCGAGGCCTTGGCACGAGAAGCACAGGAAGCAGCTGGAAAAAACAACCTCAAGGACCTATAAATGACCACCAAGAAACTGTCCGGAAAGTTCAGACAGACGAACACACAAATCCGTGATAAACAGTGACGACTCCTTACCACCAAGGAAGAACAACACCAAAGATGGACAGAGCATTTCAGGGATGTGGTCAAAAAAATAGAGATTCCAACATCAACTGTGCCCCCCCAACAAGATCTGAGGTAAGGAAGGCCATTAAGGCACTACGACGTGGCAAAGCAGCAGGGCCAGATGACATCCCAGCGGAGGCCCAACATGCTGATGTTGAAACCTCAACCACCATGCTATACCAGCTGATCAAGGAAATATGGGAAGATGAGGAAAATATAACAGCAGACTGGAAGGACGGGCTTATTGCAATCATTCCTAAGAAAGGAGACCTCAGGGATTGCAATAACTACCGAGGAATCATGTTGCTATCAACACCAGGCAAAGTGCTCAGTCGCATCATTTTAGAGAGACTGCGAAAGGGGGTTGACGATGAGCTGAGAGAGAACCAAGCTGGTTTCAGAAATGGAAGATCATGCAGTGACCAAATTGCTACCCTCAGGATCATCAATGAACAATCTATATAAAGGAACACACCGGTTTACGTCAATTTCATTTACTTTGAAAAAGCATTTGACAGTATACCGAAAGCGGCTATGGAATTTAATGGCACACTACTGAATCCCCCCCAAATACATAAACATCATCAAGAACACATACCAGGACATGCAATGCCAAGTGCTCCACAAAGGATAGGCTCAAGAAACATTCACAGTGCTCACCGGGGTGAAATAGGGCTGCCTGCTTTCCCCTTTCCTTTTCCTCTTGTGCATTGACTGGACCATGAAGCAAACTACCCACAATAAAAATACTAGCATCCAATGGAGTCTGACAGAACAGCTAGATGACCTCGACTTTGCAAATGACATTGCACTACTCTCACATAGCCACCAGCAGATGCGAGAGAAATCCCCAACTGCTAGAAACAACAGCAGCAGGACTGGCGCTTAATATAAACGGAGCAAAAACCAAAATAATGTGGATAAACAACAAAAGCATGAGTCCTATAAACATCGGGGACCAAATACTGGAAGAGGTCATCAAATGTACATATCTGGGAAGTGTGGTAGCTGTGGACGGTGGGACAGAGGAAGATGTGAAGTCAAGAATTGGGAAAGCAAGAACATCATTCAACATATTAAATAAGATCTGGAAAACTAAAAACATCTCACTCAATACTAAAAATACTCTCGCAGCGTCGACGACCGCATCCCTTGCCGCGAAGGCGACCGCATCTCTTGCCGCGACGGCGACCGCATCACTCCTGCCCCGGGATTCTCGTGCCGGGTCCCAAAGCCGGCGAAACATCGGGCAATCCCTCCCAATCAGGAGCGGCACGGGGAGGTTGGGTACAATCCCCGCCCGAGCCGTGAACACCCCGTGTGGGGTCCGGATGACCACGTGGCAGGTCTCGTAGGTCCGGGTCCCCCCGTGCACGCAGGCCACCTCCATGGGTCCCCCCTCCCTTCCTCCCGCCAAGTCGGGGCGGAGGAGGGTGACCACGCTGCCTCCAGCAGGGCCTGCGTGTCCTTTGCCATGACCCGTGCTGGTACGGTCGGGCTCCCGGACGTCCCCTGCGCCCAACAGGTCGCCAGCATGCAGGGCCGGCCCGTCCCCACGTCCGCGTAGGCCGACGGCAACGTCCCGTCCCGGTTTCGCTCTGCGGCCTCTTCTCGCTCTGCGGCCTCGTCCCGCTCTGCGGCCTCGTCTCCTGCTGCGGCAGCAGCGTCCCTTGCGGCGGCGGCGGCGTCTCTTGCGGCGGCTGCGGCGTCTCTTGCGGCGGCTGCGGCGTCTCTTGCGGCGGCGGCGGCGGCGTCCCTTGCGGCGGCGGCGGCGTCCCCAGCGGCGGCGTCCCCTGCGGCGGCGGCGGCGGCGTCCCTTGCGGCGGCGGCGGCGTCCCTTGCGGCGGCGTCCCTTGCGGCGGCGGCGGCATCCCTTGCGGCGGCGGCGTCCCTTGCGGCGGCGGCGTCTCTTGCGGCGGCGGCGTCTGTCCCGTCCGGATTCTGCATTCTTAATTGGTGGGGTACTTTACCGGGGGGTTGTAGAGGGTTCTTCATGCCTGCATTCTCCACCATGTGTGGCAACCCGGTACTCGATTGGGGCGGGTTCCACGGATAAACGACACGTTTAGCGAGGGTTAAAGGGTTTCAACAAACAAGGTACTTGCGGTCTCTAGGGCCTCCGTGGGCCTCTAGCTGCTCGCGGACCCGAGCGCATCCTCCTTCCTCCCTCTCCTCCCTGGTCTGCCCAAATGTCAGTCATTTTATATTGCCTCCTCGGCTTTCGGCCAGGTGTCCCCCAATCACACTGATTGGGGAGGCGAAAGGGCTGCTCTCGGTCGCCGTCTGATGGGTGACTGATTGGTCCTGGATGGCGGTACACGCCGTCCAGGACCAACCCTCGGGCTGGTCCGGGCCGAGGCTTACGGGGCGGGATGCCACAGTATCCTCAGGATCTTCTGGCCAAACCGTATCAGTAACACCAACCTGTGGGAACGCACCAATCAAGAGCCAATAGAGATACAGCTGATAAGGAGAAAGTGGAGCTGGATAGGTCACACACTAAGAAAAGGCAAAACAGCAATAACCAAACAGGCACTAACATGGAACCCACAAGGCAAACGGAGAAGAGGGAGGCCCAAAAAAACCTGGAGAAGGAGCACAGAGCTAGATGTGAAAAAGAAGGGAATGACATGGAAATACCTGGAGAGGATGGAACAAGACGGGGGTGGAAACGATTCATCAATGGCCTATGTTCCGAAAGGAATACAAAGGGGCCTAACTAACTAACTAAAGCAATGTTATACTTAAAAGGAGCAAGTAAGACTAAGTTAAATATTAATTTAGTCTTTCGACCTGTAGCATATAAACAAAATGAAGCAACTGTCCCATATTTCTAACTGCATTTGAAGTAGACATTGAGACTCACAAAAATTGGACACTATAGGACAGTGATCATGATTTGTCTCAATATCAGAATAACAATGATGGGTAATGGCCATAAAGTAGGTCTGTATATGCAGTGTAAGCTTCTCCAGGCCCTGCAAGTCAGGATTTAGGCTATGAATCTCAATGAATAGTAGGTAAATAGGTAGTGGCCATCCCGAAAATGCACCAGAATACAGGTAATCAAATCTATTAAATTAAAAAAAAATTATGGGGGGGGGAACCCCAGACCACAGACCCCCTGTTTATTACTGTGCGCCACCAACATTTTTGATCACCAGCCGCCACTGATATATATACATATATCTATACATATGTAAAAATATATGTATATGTATGTGTGTATGTATATATATGTGGGTATTTGTCTTGCAAGGGGAATTTGTATTGCATTTGGGAACTTTTAAAAACATAAGCACAAACAGCACAGCAGTACAAGTACATACAGACTCAGACAATGATATACACAATTACAGACTAATACAACAGACAATAAAAATAAACAAAAAACATTCAAAGTGCATATTGCATACTTTAGGATGGCACTCTACCTGAATTCAACCTGTTAATCAACTGAATACTCCTTGCAACAAACAGAGCACTGACAAAAGATGACAAGGCATTCTGTAGCTCAGACCTGAGGGGAGAAGGGAGTACTCAGGGAAGAGGGGGTGAAGTGGATTGTCTAGTATCCTCAAGGCCAAATTGATTGTATATTCCTCAGCAATCTTCGTAATGCTTTTCACCACCATTCCAGTTATTTTCCATCCTGATTTTGTAACCTTGTCCAGCATATTCCTGTTCTGGACAGACAGGCCACCCCCCAACACTGAATCGCAAAGGTCACAACAATTTGTATACACGTTAAATAAAATAATCTCAAGTTGGTTGTATCAGCCTTAAAACTACACAGCTTTCTTAAGAAATAAAGTCTTTGTTGTGCCTTTGAGTATTAGCCTTCCATGTCAGTTTGTTATCTATGATAGTAGCGAGGTACTTATACTCTTCCACCATGTCTATGTCATCCCCCTGTAAAGTTCTAAAATGTGTTACCGTTTCTTTGGTTTTCAGAGTATTTAAAATCAAGGAATTAGCTTTGCACCATTCATGGAACTGTTCAATTTCCTGTCTGTAGCTAATCTCATTACCTGTTAAGAAACCCACTAAGGCAGTGTCGTCAGCAAACTTGATAAGAGAACATTCAGGGGTTTGGCTCACAGTCATTTGTGTACAGTATGAGACACAGCTCATGATACAGCCCGTGCATTTTATTCCGGTGGAAATGCACGCAGGGCAGGAGTCGCAGCCGGTCAGTGCCGCAGCCATAACGCGGCCGTAATGCGTGCGGTGGAATCCCGGCGTAACGCGTCGGGTGGAAACGGGCCGTTAGGGAAACGGAGAGGAGTTCTAGGTTTGGGGAACCAACAGTGTGTCTGATTACAAATTGTTTGCACTATTGTGTGGTTATGTACAGAGACCGCCACCAATCGATTTCCCAGTGGTTTGTTGGTCTCTGTCGATTCTTATTGGTGTCCCAAACCCCGGAAGGGAAATACTGTCATAATTAACCGTGTCCTTTAACCCTGTTTCACTGAAGCACAAAATGCAACTATCCCTGTATTTAAACAGGTGTTCTGTGGCATGTAGTTCGTCAATTTTGTTCCTCAGTGCCCTCACGTAAGACAGGATGATGGTTTGGAGTCAAGGTTTAAATCCCCTTCCTCGAACTTGCCGGCGGATACCTCCTCTCGATCCCCGCTTCCTCCGAGTGAATGGTGTAGACCTTAGGCATTCCAGAGGGATATCTGATGCTGGAATCCAATGCTGTTGCGGTGTAAGGTCCAACTGGAGTAGCTCCCCTCTCCCGTAGGTGTTCTTGGAGGATTCAGTGCTTATCAGTAGAAACCAGAGCAGAGTGATCACCAATAAAAGTCTGAAACAAGCCATGTTTTGACCACTGTCCGCATCAAAATATAGCGTTCTTATTTATAAAGCGCAAGCACGCGCACATTTAACACCGAAAGAAAAACATGGACAAACAGAGCTCCCGCATTCGTATCAGCCGCTGAGCAGCGCCACGTCAGCCGCTGAGCTAACCCTAACTACAGCTTACACATATATATATGTGTATATATATATGTATGTGCATATATATTTGTGTGTTTGTGTATACATATATATTTATATGTATGTATATATCTGTGGCGGCTGGTGGTTTTTAAAGTGAGGGAGGAAGGACATTGGCCTGCTTGCACTGTTGGTGTATGGTGGCATAAGAATGTGAGACTCAAGTTGTTTCAGTGTGTTTTGGTGAACTACAAAATAGAAAGGAGGGATAGTTATGTGAATGAAATTGATACAAAGCCACCAGTGGCATCACTGTTAATTGAAAGCTGATGGGCAGCATGTTTTTGAAATGGTGTACAAGAGCAGAATGAAAGGATGCAAAGCCCATTAGTCAGTCAGGCCTACTCTTGATTTGTAAAAGTAAATAAAAAAATCTGGTCCTATCATTGGGCCTATTTTTGCCCTCAATGACTGAAGTTTTTGCTTGTTATTTAGCAATGTTTATTTTCAGTTAGAATTGTTTTAAGAAAAGACACAAGACCAAAAGTGATGCCATTTAAAATGCTTCATGCTCTGAATCATTCGTTTGAGATTGACATTATTCATTAGCAAACAGGGCCAGCAATTCAGTCGATTGTTAGTAATGCTACCAGTAAGCCATGAGTACCTAGCAAACCATGTAGCACTCACAACACTGACGTTGCCATTACTTTTGGTGATCTCGATTTTGTGTGGTCTAACTTTTTCTTTGGTCGCTAACTTAGCACTGTAACTCAATGAATGGAATGCTGTGTAATAAAACATGAACAATGTCCTCTGTTGCCAATGTTTCCATTGTACACATTATTTGCAAATGTTAGAATCTCGCTATCGTTCAGATGATTTCACCTGCTTTGCGTCTCTTACGCCGGGATTCCACCGGACCTGCCGCGGCGTGGAACGGCTGCGACTTCTGCCCTGCGTGCATTTCCACCGGGCGCGCTACGGCAGCGCAGCGCTGCCTTGCGAGCGTGCCGTATTCACACAAGAACACGAGATCATGCGATAATCCTAAACCTAATGTACTCACCTTCCACTCGGATGATTTGGTACATAAATGACTTCATGTTGCTGAACTTCGACAATGAGTCTCTCGTCGTCCATGTTGCCGACCCTCTGACACCCTTTGATTGATTGACTGTTGACCTGGTGCCACCAGTCATAACATAATAATGTTGATGTGAAGTTGTGATAGGCTACATGAGCTGAGTATTGTGTTTTATTTTGAAAATTGACCGGATGCTCTATGGCTTTTACTTTTTGACTTCCTGCCCGGCTCGATCTGCTCTGTTGAAATTGACGCGGTTCAGCAACGGCTAGCGTCAAAAATAGAAGTGCTACGGAATGATAGCGCTGCGGCGTGGCGAGCCGCTCCTGGGACGCTGCTGAGACGTTCCGCAGCGCGCCCGGTGGAAATGGTCTCATTGATTGTGACCGCGGCGCAGCCGTTCCGCAGCCATAACGCTGAGCGGAGACTAGACTGAGCGGTAATGCAGAGCTGGTTTGTTATCGCAGCGTTGCCAGATTGGGCAGATTTCCCGCCTTATGAAAAAATGTCCAGCCTAATTTGGTTAAAAGTAGCCCAATTGGGTGGGATACAGTATCTGCCAAATCTGGCAACACTGCTCAACAGCCAGGGATCCTGCTTATTGGTTCATAGCGCAGCGCAAATAGATTTTTGCGCGAATCAGACCCCTTAAGGTCACACCCACTCAGAGGAGGACTTTCCTCCTCTCTCCAATAGAACTCTGAAGAATAAGTCCCGCCTCCGAGGCTCTTGGTTCCATGTTAAAATGTCTATTGAAAATAACATGGGGTTTTTGAATGATCGTACGTGACAAACTCTGTAGGTGGCGAAGAAGTAAAATGCTGCTCAGGTTTTGAGCTACACACTTTTTCCATCTAGATTCAACTTGGGTTTTGGATTGTCGGGGCCGTTAAAGTAGTTAACTATTATTAATACTAACCGGGAGCTAGTTCTGATCTGCGCAGACTTTATACGTTATACTTGTTAGGGAAGCGGGAGTTGCTTGCAACCATTCACAACCTAACATTATTGTAATTTCACGCGTGAATGGACGAGCAGCGTTGGTGCCACCTCCTCCATAGGCGGGCTCTGGTGCCATTTCGATGAAGACAAACTATGAAACATTGCCGTTGCTATGCAACCTTGACTGGGAGAGTCATGACGTCCTAAGTCAGCGCAGATCCGTGTTAGCATAATGCCTCTTCATAATAGTTAACTACTTTAAAGGCACCGACAATCCAAAACCAAAGTTGAAAAAGCTGTTCAAAACCTGAGCAGCTTTTACTTCTTCGCCACCTACAGAGTTTGTCACGTACGATCATTCAAAACCCCAATGTAATCTTCCATAGACATTTTAAACAAGGAACCAAGAGCCTCGGAGGCGGGACTTATTCTT
Source organism: Gadus chalcogrammus (assembly GCF_026213295.1). Classification (NCBI taxonomy): domain Eukaryota; kingdom Metazoa; phylum Chordata; class Actinopteri; order Gadiformes; family Gadidae; genus Gadus; species Gadus chalcogrammus. The sequence continues at coordinate 6,297,361 of NC_079414.1, read as the reverse complement.
CAGAGGTCTATTGAAACCCATGTTATTCACCGGCCGCCAGTACTTTCGGGGAAATTAATGGGAGTCACTGGAGGCTGAGGGAGGAACGTCCTCCCTGAAGTAATTGTCAGTAGGCGATAGGGGGTGCTAATGTCCCTTTACCCAGGGAAACAAACATTACATATTCCAAGGCATTAAAGTAGTCATATTTAAGGGCATTAATTCATTACAGTAGTCTGGGCAATCTACATTTTTTATTCTCAACAATGTTAAGGAGGATCTTCCTCCCTCTCCTCCACTGATATACATGTACTCCCTGAACCAGAAGAGGAACCACCAGACAGGGAGAGTTATATAAATATGCCATATAACAGAGACTGATATCGTCTAACTGAAGTCCCTCTCTGGCGGTAAAACCATGAAACTGTAAACTGATATCGCGCCTTTCTTATTCCCCAGGTCCAAGAAATCTGTAGGTCGAACCGCCTGAGAACCTATTGAGCATGAAGTATTGATTTTAGATCTGGTGTCCCTCAGGGAGAATGACATCACAGGCGTCCTGGATCACACCTTCTGTGTGGAGCACAACGCCTACGGGGAGATCATCCAACACAAGCTCAAACCCAGCGGCAAGAGTGTTCAGGTCACCGAGGACACCAAGAAGGAATACGTCAGGTCAGCACACACGCACTCACAGCCCTAGCACCCTCACAGCCCTAGCCATCTTCCAGTGTAGATGTCTAAGGCATGTGTCTCCAGGCTGTACGTGAACTGGAGAGTCCTGCATGGGATCGAGGCCCAGTTCCTGGCCCTTCAGAAAGGCTTCAACGAGGTCATCCCTCAGCACCTGCTCAAGGCCTTTGATGAAAAGGAGCTGGAGGTACGTCTATGTGCGTCTGTGTTTCCCTGTGTCTGTGTGTCCCTGTGTTTGTGTGTCCCTGAGTCTGTGAATCCGGGTGTGTCCCTGTGTCCATGTGTGTCTGTGTGTGTCCTTGTGTGTCTGTGCTTGATAAAACACATTCACCTGTGTAGTTTCCATTTGGACACCTCTGTGTGTGTGTGTGTGTGTGTTTGCTTGATAAAACACATTCACCTGTGTAGTTTCCATTTGAACATTGTGTGTGTGTGTGTGTGTGTGTGTGTGTGTGTGTGTGTGTGTGTGTGTGTGTGTGTGTGTGTGTGTGTGTGTGTGTGTGTTTCTGTGTGTGCTTGATAAACACATTTACCTATATGTTTCATTGAACCCCTTGCTGTGTGCAGCTTATCGTGTGCGGCCTGGGGAAGATCGACATCGTCGACTGGAGGTCCAACACACGTCTGAAGCACTGCAGCGTGGACAGCAGCGTGGACAGCAGCGTGGTACGCTGGTTCTGGAAAGCGGTGGAGTCGTATGACGAGGAGCGCCGCGCCCGCCTGCTGCAGTTCGTCACCGGCTCCTCAAGGGTCCCTCTGCAGGGGTTCAAGGCCCTCCAGGGTGCGTGCGTGTTTGTGCTCGTCTGTTTTATTGTGTGTCGGAGCGCGTCTGTTCCCAGCTCTCCTATACAGCATCATTGCATTCATTCCAGTTTCACAAACAATTCAGCCCTCAACCAACTAGCCCTTAAACTAGTTTTGTCAATCGATTGAAAAATATGACCTAATTAATCGCACGTGTGGAGCTCTGTCTGGACGGTGTGTGTGTAGAAAATAATTTTTTAAAAGAATGTACAGTTTGGAGCAGATTTAATTTCTGTTGGTAGTTGGTTCCTACAGTGGACAGCATAATGGCTAAATGCCATTTCACCCTGCTTAGACCTGACCCTAGACACAACCAGCTGACCAGTGTCATTAGATCAAAGTGACCTGTTAGGTTTGGATAGACTAGCATATCTGAGATGTATTTTGGCCCCAGGCCATTGAGTGTCCTAAAGATGATAAGGACATTCAACTTAATTCGGAATTGTAATGGAAGCCAATGCAAAGACCTGAGGATTGGTGTGATGTGTTTTCTTTTTTTGGATTTTGTTAATATTCTGGCATTTTTAATTAATTGCAGCCGCCTGATTGACTTGGGGGAGGCCAGTGAAGAGGGCATTGCAATAGTGAAGCCTAGATGATACAAATGCCTGCATAAGTCCTGCTAAGATACAAAATCTCTGATCATAACTATATTTCTTAGGTGCCAGAATGCTGTTTTAGTTGTGGCTTTTATATGATCACAAAAACTAAGATCCACATCCAAGATAACACCAAGATTCTTTACATGTTTTTTTGTCTGAAGACTTTTAGACTCCAAATAGGCACTGAGTTTCAGTCTCCCTTCTTTATTTCCAAATACAACTATCTCAGTTTTATCTTTATTTAATTGTAAGAAACTATTTTGCATCGAGCTATTCACTTTTTCATTACACATGCATAAAGAGTCAATAGGACCAGAGTCAGTAAGTTATAATGCAAGGTAAATCTGGGTGTTATCTGCATAGCTGTGGCATGTAATGTTATACTCTATAATAGGAAATAGTTGGCCTAGGGGGAGCATGTAGAGGTCAAATAACCCAAGAATGGACCCATTTACATTTAGGGCATTTAGCAGAAGCTTTTATCCAAAGCAAAGTACATTTGTCATAAGAAGTGCAACAATATATCGCTGTCGGTACAGTAAGGATGTTCATAGAACCAAGTGCAAGTACAACAATCGCTAGGCTAACCAATTCCCTGTGTTACAGCATTGATAGCAGCTACTGCAGTTGCTACACAGTTAAGTACTATAATACAATACAATACAACACAATACAATGTTGCTACACAACATTGCTACACAGTTAAGTACTATAATACAATACAACACAATACAATGTACAATGGTGGCCAGAAGGGGGAGGGTGGCTATGCAGATTGAGCGGAGGTAGTTGAGCGGAGGGATCGAGCTGGGGTGTGTGGCTTTACCAATGCTTGGAGGTAGGCAGGGGCAGTTCCATCGACTGCCTTGTATGCCAGTACCATCGTTTTAAATTTGTGCAAATCTGCAGGATCGGGCCACCGCAGTGATGTTTGCGGTGCAGCATAACTGATTGTCCAATACCATACCGAGGTTTCTGGCAGTAGGAGAAGGAGATACAGTGATGTTCTCAATGGTGACCAGTAAGTCCATGTGTGGGCTATCTTTCCCTGGGATTAGGAGGAGCTCGGTTTTGTTGAGGTTAAGCCTCAGGTGATGGGCAGTTGTCCAGGTGCTGACGTCCGCCAGACATTCTGATATGCGTGTTGCAATCAGGGCATTATCAGATGAGGGGAAAGAGAAAAAAAGCGTAGTGTAGTCAGCATAGCAGTGATAGGAAAAGCCGTGTGATGTAATTACAGAGCCCAGAGATCTGGTATAGAGGGAGAACAGAAGAGGCCCCAGTACAGAGCCATGAGGGAAACCAGTTTCAAGCGTGCAAGGTTTGGACAAGGAGCCATTCCATGTTACTTGATAGGTGCGGTACGTCAGGTAGGATGTGAACCAGGAAAGAGCAGATTCAGGAATGCCAAGTTCAGCAAGAGTGGCAAGGAGGATCTGGTGGTTCACCGTGTCAAATGCTGCGGACAGGTCGAGGAGAATGAGAACCGAAGAGAGGGTCGAGGCTCTGGCAGCACGGAGGGACTCAGTCACCGCGAGGAGAGCCGTCTCAGTGGAGTGTGCCTTCTTGAAGCCTGACTGGTGAGGGTCAAGCGATTTGTTAGATGAGAGATAGGAGGACAGGGTTAGCAATGGCACGTTCCAGTGTTTTAGAGAGGAATGAAAGAAGAGATACCGGTCTGTAGTTCTGGATGTCGGTGGTATTAAGAGTTAGTTTTTTGAGGAGAGGCTTTATTCTGGCAGTCTTGAAAGACGCCTGAACAATGCCTGAGGTGAGGGAGGAGTTGATAAGTGTGGTGAGAAATGGCAGGATGTCGCTTGAGACATCCTGGAGGAGAGAGGAGGTGATAGGGTCAAGGGTGCAGGTGGCATGGTTAGATGTTATTATTCTGTTGACCTCGTCAGAGGTGAGAGGGATAAATTGGTAAAGACAGAGGAGGGGATTGATTTGAACTAGGGCTGCCACTAACGATTATTTTAATAATCGATTAATCGGATAAATAAAAAATAAACATTTGTAATTGCCGCATCTTTATTCAAAAACTGAACATTACTTCAAATTCGGAGTGCAGGCTGAAGTGTAAAAACACTAGGTTATTGCTCCAACTTCCCGGAACTATTAAAAGTAATATTAAATTATAAAAAATAAAAAAAACATAAATGGGATAGCACAAAAAAAACATAAAATGTATGATATACATTTATAAATATACAGTATATAAGGGATGTCCATGGTTAACCGGTTAACCGATAAGATCTTTAACCGGTAAATTCTAACGGTTAAAAAGAGATTAAAGCATCTTAATTTCTCTCAGATGACAGATCATTTGTCAGATTTTTTTTGTGTTGCATTTGAACACATCAATCATATTACTGAGCCGACCTGAACACATCACATTTGACACTGTTTGCAACTTTTTTTTTAAGCTAATTAGCTCTATATCCTGCCGACATGGATTTAAAAACTGGATTACTATTTTTAACTGACGGGACTTTCTACACTGTCCGGTTGAGCGATTAATACCGCTGCTTTGAAAGACTGTTGATGCACGCGGTGCCGACTACGAGCCCGTCTGCACATCGTCTGCAGCAGGAGCAGCAGCTGACAGAGTTTTCGGTTGGACTAGACGGATACTGAGTTGAAGGAGTTTTTTTAACGCAAAGACAGTGTAGGCCTTTATATAGGCCTACAGTCCAGTGTTAAGATATGACCAAAATACAAGCTGTGGTCGCTCACACTAAAGCTCGCTGTGGGCGTGCATGAACCACCTGTCGGCGGTGACGTAGTGACGTATTAATCGCGCGACTGAACGAATCGATAACCAAATTCGTTGCCAACGCTTTTAGCAATCGATTTTTATCGATTTTATCGATTCGTTGTTGCAGCCCTAGATTGAACATCTGTGCGTATCATCAGCATAGCGGATGAGCAGACAGCAGTCTGCTCCTGTCTTTGACGGTAGCAGCAGCGTACCAGATAGTGATGGAGGAGGTGAGGATGGACTCTATGATAGAGGTGTAGAAGTGCACAATCATGGCCTTTGGCAGGTTGAACTTTTTCAGCTGCTGCAGGAAGTACATCCTCTGCTGTGCCTTTTTGGTGATGCAGCTGAGGAATGGAGGCAGGGTTAAAAGAGGAGCTAATGTCCTTTACTTTCTGGGTAAAGTAGGTAACAAAGTGATCAGCAGTGAGGCAGGAAGGAGGTGGGGGTGAGGGAGGGTTGAGAAGGTACGAGAACAGGGAAAACAGTTTCCTGGGGTTCGAGGCGGAGGAGTTGATTTTGGTCCGGTAGAAGGCAGATTTGGTTGTTGACACAGTGGAGGTGAAATCAGAGAGAAGGAAAAGATAGTGGAATACATCATTAGGACAGTCTGATCTCTTCCATTTCCTCTCAGCTGGACCCCTGAGGAACTCCATAGGGCATGGTGGTTTTCTCTGATGCCTAGGTTACTACTAGAGAGTCAGTGGCAGCTCGGAGGGACGGCAACCGGTGCAGAACGGGCTGGCAAACCAGTCTGTGTTCTCTGAGAGGAGGACTCCCAACAAATCTACGATGAACCTTATGGAAAAATACCCAAAGGGGTGCCGGAGAGGGGGGGAGGATGAGCACCCCAGTCAGACGGACACAACGGCAACAGACCTAAGCAATGGAGAAACGACTATGAGCAAGCAGTGTACATGCGGTAAAATCTGCAAGAACATCCACGGCCTAAAGATCCACCGAGCGAGGATGTGTGCCCGTTGGGAGCAGAAGCAACACCACGCACAAATCCTGCAAGTCTTCTGGAGAGTAGCTGAAGGGGTGTGTATCCTGAAGGAGGAAAACTCCACCAAACTAGACCAGTTCCGCATCATCTCCCTACTTTGTGTCGAGGGAAAGATCTTCCTCAGCACTGCTTCCAAACGGCTGTGTACCTACCTTGAACAGAACACCTATGTCTGTCCAGAAGGGCGGCGTTTCGGGAATTCCAGGCTTTCTGGAGCACGATGGTGTGGTGACACAGCTGATAAGGAAGGCAAGAGAGACCAAGGGCAACCTGTCTGTGCTGTGGCTTGACCTGGCAAATGCTTTGGCTCCATTCCACACAAGTTGGTTCACCTCACATTGACAAAACATCATGTCCCCAGCAAGTGTAGAGACCTCATTGCTGATTACTACACCAATTTCAGGATGAGGGATTCCTCCGGAGCAATAACATCACATTGGCACAAGGTGGAGATCGGTATCATCACAGGTTGCACTATCTCTGTGACACTATTCTCCCTAGCCATGAACCAGGTCTGCTGAACCAGACTGCAGAGGGCCATCAGGGCATTCATGGGTGACCTCACATTCATGACAGAATTGGTCCCAGGCTGCCTGTGGATTCTGAAGCGACTCGAAAAGGTGATGGACTGGGCCCGGATGCGTCTATCCAGTCGACCTGCACTGAGTTGGATGGTTGGTTGAAATCCGTGGCCAAGTCTGTCTACTTAGAAAGTTCAAAGCATGGATATACCAACATGGTATTCTATGCAGTCCCCATCACAACAGTGGAGACCTTAGAGAGGAGGGTATGTAGCTACCTTCGGAGATGGCTTGGATTACCGAGGAGCCTGAGCAGCCTCGCACTTTATGGGAACACCAATAAACTGCAACTGCCCTTCAAATCCTTAGAGGAGGAGTTTAAGGTTACAAGAGCCAGAGAAGGGGTTCACTTGATCCGAGGGTGACTAAAGCAGGGTTCCAAATGAGGACTGGAAAGAAGTGGAGGGCAGAGGTCGCAGTTCAAGAGGCTGAGGCAAGGATGCTTCAAAGGTACATGGTGGGAGTGGTCACACGTGGCAGAGCTGGGCAAGGCTCCTTTCCATCTCTCCAAATGAACAGCAGCGGGAAGGTAGGGCGCCGCCTTGTTCAGAAGGAGGTGAGAGCTGCAGTGGAAGGAACAAGAACCGTCAAGGCAGTGGGAATGAAGCAACAGGGAGCTTGGACAAGATGGGAGAACGCGGTTGAGAGGAAAGTAACCTGGGCTGTGGAAAGCCGAGCCTCACCGTATTAAATTCCTCATCTAGGCAGTATATAATGTGCTTCCAAGCCCATCAAACCTGCACACATGGGGCTTAGCCGAGATACCAGCATGCCCGTTGTGTTCCGAGGGAGGAACCCTGGAACACATCCTCAGCTGCTGAACCAAGGCACTGGGAGATGGACGGTACCGCTGGAGGCATGATCAAGTTTTTGAGAATTGTGTGGGCGAAGCGGTTCCGACCTTCCATAGCCTTTGTGGGAACTGAGGAGCAGTCAACCCCTGCCGGAAAAGCATGTGCGGGAATCGTAACCTCTGTAAAAGACTGGCAGCTGTTGGTGGATCATGAGCATCAGCTGAAGTTTCTTCAGCCACATTGCAGTCACCACCCTTACGACCAGACATTGTCCTTGTGTCTGAGTCCAGCAAGCAAGTAGGAAGAAGAAGCCTTTGAGAGGAAGCTCTCCAAGTACACAGGACTGGTCAGTCTCTGTAAGTAGGCTGGTTGGAGAGCAAGGTGTCTCCCGGTGGAGGTCGGATGCAGGGGTTTTGAAGCGCGTTCCCTGACCAGAGCCTTCAGCAGTTTGGGTATCAAGGGAGAGAGAAGGAGGAGAAGGATGAGGAGTGCCGCATCACTGATGCAGCAGAGAGGGCCTCAATATGGCTGTGGCTCAAAAGAGGAGAGCCATGGAGTCATGGTAGGTAGCTAACCATCTGGACACAAGCTGGGGTCTGATCAGCCCCGACTGGGTCACCTGGAGGAAGCGTGTTATGTTGAAAGACCCGAATAGTCTGATGATTCCAGGCACATCAATGATGATTCTTCCAGAGGCATCAGTAGATGTATGTACACAGCAATAGACAAAGTAATTTTGGTCTTCAAGGTAGGATTTGAACCATTTAAGGATATTTCCTGATAGTTCGACAAAGATTTCTAGTCTGTTCAGCAGTATTTTTATGATCAACTGTGTCAAAGGCTGCACCAAGATCTAGTAGTATCAGGACAGTTATTTTGCATGAGTCAGTATTTAAGCAGAAATTGGATTGTCTTGGCGTTTGAGATGTAGAGCTTTGTGAGTGTATGTGGAGAAACACAGTACATCTTCTATTTTAAGATGATATTTTTTTGATGTGCAGTGTAACCACAATGTAGGATCAAAAAAGGTCACATTGTTTACCCATTTACTTGTTTAGCCTTTTCACTTAAAAGTCACATAAAGCTGAAGCAAATAAACGATGAGCAGTATGGATCATGCATCACGTTCAGAGCGTGCGGACACGGAATGTGTTGGGGCATAAGATTAGTTACCAGGCATCAATGTCAATGCCCATTCTATTTCAAATTAATTTAATCAATGCCCGTCTAATCAATGATTTGGTTTTGAACAAGGAGTTTATTTTCAAGGCAGAAACAGAAAAATCAATAAATCAAAGTTATTTATTCTTTCCTCGCGACCCGGTGCCACATGAGCCGGTACCGGGTCCCGACCCCAAGGTTTCAATATCATCCCACTGCAGACACAAATGGGCGTTCTCGTGTGGTGGAGCTTCTCGTTTACGCAGACTGGAACGCCCCCTTCTTCTCCTTTGTCGCCTTTCTTGCTGAACTAAAATGTGAAAGTATACTACTCCGCCTCCTTAATCCGTAATCCAACTCCGTAACTACGGAGAGTGTCCCAGACAGGCTCTCCGGCTACGGAGAGGGCTTACCGTGTCTACGTACAGCACTTTACGGAGCACTATAAACCGGCCTTACTTTCACCGTCAACACTGGCCCCCTTCTTCCTCGCACGGCTGTCAATATCCGGAACATTCACTAGTTAGATTTCCTTCAACAGAAGTTTCAAAATAAGATCTAGTAGTTCGTACGGGTAACATAGAACTAACGTTAGCCAAGGGAGGCTCCATGATTGCTAAATCTAATGGGAGAGGTAAAATTGCCATTAAGGAAGGAAAGATGCCCTGCGACCAAACTGGTCTCACAGGAATCCGTGATAATGACCACGGACGCTTAACTCAAAATCCGTGGAATCCTCACGGAAACACGCCAATTTCTGTGATATGACCACGGATTTTGCTCCAATGCAAGTTGATGACACTCATATTCCGTGGCACACACACAGATCCCCATTTCAATGAACCAGTCGACCACAGGCGCTTAACTCAAAATCTGTGGTGGCCTCACAGAATCACTTAAATTGTCCGTGATATGCCAACGGAATTTGCTCCAATGCAAGTTAATGACACTCATATTCCGTGGTACACACACACAGATCCCCGTCTCAACGACCGTGTCAACCTGGTCTCACAGGGATCCGTGAAATGACCATAGCCTTCATATATATATGAATGAAATTCATATTGATGGTATGGCACTATATCCCTGTTCTCGCCCATGCACCCATCTTGAATTTAATAGACCATTTTCGTTGCTTCGATGAGGTCTGGTGTATAGAATCAGAAAAGGTTTATTGCCAAATACATTTACACATCTTAGGAATTTGTCTTGGTATTTGTTGCGCACGATCTTAACAAACAATAAACAGTAAACAATAAACAATAATGCAAGTATTGAATAATATGTACTGGAAAGGATAAGAGTAAATAAAAATAAAAATAAATAAATAGAGATACTCTATATACATATACATATGCACCGTAATAAGATAAGAAGATAAGATAAGAATATATGTACAATTGTGCGTGATGATGCGAGTAGTGCAAAACTTGTTGTCATCATAGGCAGATGACTGTGGGTATTGATGGGGGAAGGGGGGGTAGTGTGCGTGTCAGTGGGGGTCCGGGGTCGTTGATGGGGCCAGTTGCAGACGGGTAGAAACTGTTTTTGTGGCGGGAGGTTTTGGTCTTGACAGACCCCAACCTCTTAGGAGTGTTTCAAAGAATATATGTCCGGGGTGGGAGGGCTCCAACATGATCTTCCTTGCACGCCTCAGTGTCCTGGAGGCATGCAGGTCCTGGAGGGACGGCAGGTTGCAGCCGATCACCTTTTCAGCATAGTGGATGATACACTGCAGTCTGCTCCTGTCTTTGACGTTAGCAGCAGCGTACGAGATGGTGATGGAGGAGGTGAGGATGGACTCTATGATAGAGGTGTAGAAGTGCACCATCATGGCCTTTGGCAGGTTGAACTTTTTCAGCTGCCGCAGGAAGTACATCCTCTGCTGTGCCTTTTTGGTGATGCAGCTGATGTTCTGCTGCCACTTGAGGTCCTGGCTGATGACTGTGCCCAGGAAGCGGAAGAACTCCGCGATGTTGACTGGGGAGTCACACAAGGTGATGGGGAGGGTGGGGCTGCGTTCCTCCTGAAGTCCACAACCATCTCCACTGTCTTTAGAGCATTGAGCTCTAAGTTGCTTTGGCCACACCAAGTCACCAAGACTCATCTCCACCAGAGATGAGCCCGATGAGGGTGGTGTCATCTGCAAACTTCAGGAGCATGACGGACTGATGACTGGAGGTGCAGCTGTTGGTGTACAGGGAGAAGAGCAGGGGAGAAAGAAGGCAGCCCTGAGGGGATCCGGTGCTGATGGTCAGGCTGTTGGAGACGTGCTTCCCCAGCTTCACATGCTGCTCGCTGTCAGACAGGAAGTCAGTGATCCACCGGCAGGAGGAGTCGGGCACGTGCAGCTGGGAGAGCTTGTCCTGTAGCAAAGTGGGGATGATGGTGTTGAAGGCAGAGCTGTAATCCACAAACAGGATCCTGGCGCAGGTTCCTTCTGAGTCTAGGTGCTGGAGGATGAAGTGGGGGGCCATATTTACAGCATCGTCCACAGACCTGTTGGCTCTGTAGGCGGACTGCATGGGGTCCATGAGAGGGTCTGTGATGGATTTGAGGTGCGACAGGACAAGGTTTCATGACCACAGAGGTCAAGGCGACTGGTCTGTAGTCTTTGAGTTTTATGGGCCTTGTTTTTTTGGGGATGGGGATGATGGTGGAGGATTTAAAACAGGCTGGTACATGGCATGTCTCCAGCGAGGTGTTAAAAATGTCTGTAAATACTGGAGACAGCTGATCTGCACAGTGCTTGAGGGTGGAGGGGGAGACAGAGTCCGGTCCAGCTGTCTTGCGGGGTTTCTGCCTCTTGAAAAGTCTGTTGACGTCCCTCTCCAGGATGGAGAGAGGTGACGCAGGGGGGGAGGCGGTCTCAGAGGAAGGCAGGAGAGGGAACGCCTGGGCTCATGCTGAGTTGGGGGAGGAGGGTGTGGTGATCTGGGGGTGGTGAATGGGGGTACGGGGGATGGTAACAGGATATGTATAAATATATATATATATATATATATATATTGTGGTAACCCGCTTCTCAATGTCTCAGGATTCAAGGTACGTATCACACTACGAGGTCAGGGTTAAGCCGAACTGTGCGTTTATTACAATGATCTCTTACACAGGGACATACATAGGGTCTCCGTGAGCCTCTAATAGGATGTGGTCTCGAGTGCTTCCCTCGTGCCCCTCGCTCCTGTTCTTCCCTGTCGTCAGCTCTCGTGCTCCTTTTAAGATGGCCTCCTGGCCTTCTCCTCCCTCCGGCCAGGTGTCCCCTATCTCGCTGATTGGGGGGAGAGAAGTGATGCTCTCTGTCGCCGGTTAGTGGGTGGCGGCGGTATACGCCGTCCATGACTATACCTCGGACCCACCCGGGCCGAGGTTTGAGGAGCGTGATGCCACACTCCTTCACTGCTTGCTTAGGCCTCTGGTAGATGGGGAACCCGCCCAGGCAGGTATCCCGTCGTGATAGAGCGTTGGCGTTGGCATGCTCCCTGCCCGGTCGGTTGTCCACCTTAAAGTGGAAGTCCTGGAGGGCCAGGAACCATTGCGTCACGTTGGTGTCCTTGGTGCCGGCCATCCACTTCAGGGGGGCGTGGTCGATGACCAGGGTAAACTCCCTGCCTAAGAGATAATACATTAGTTTGTCAAGGGTCATTGGCTGCGAACCAGTGTTAATTTTGTCAGCTATTTTAGATTTAGTCTTAGTCTTAGTCTTTTGACGAAAATGCTTAGTATATTTAGTCACATTTTAGTCATTGTTTTCCTTTGTAGTTTTAGTCGACGAAAAGTCCTTACATTTTAGTCAACTTTTAGTCATTACTTTTAGTCAAAATGTTTTCTCTTTTTAAACTAGTTCAATTAGGCTAACCCTATAGGCTATATGGACACCTGCTAAGTTGTTCCACTCAAATAGAGTACTAAAGTGAAAACGTTACGATGTCCTGGCAACCAGATTTTCAGTTCTAAACAACCGAACGAGAGATGGCGTTCTCCATTACTTCCATGTGTTGTTTTTTTCAAAATTAAAGTAAATCAATTTCAAAAGGTGAAAATCACTACCAATCGAAAAATGTCGAGGCGTTCATGTATTCCCCTGGGGTATTAAAAGGAAAAGTTTGTAAACGTTAGTTTAGTTTAGTTTTATTTTTAATATGAAGACACTCTATTCTCAATATTACTTACATCATTGGTAAAGCAAACTCACAAATCAATTTGCAAAAAGATTGTTCCTTTTCTATAAAAGGTTTGTGTGGCATAGGATTTCCCCTTGTTAATTTGGTTTGTGTAGAACCGAAAATCTGTTGCTCTCGAAACGTGACGTCACACTTTAGTACTCTTGTCTGTTCAGCCTTCAAACGATAGCTGGTAAATTGTGAAAAATGCATTAAACTGTAATCAGAAAACGCTGTTATATGCTATAAACCCTATAGTATCTTGGGTATAAAGGCTGGGACGAATTTCAAAGTCCACCTTATGTTGAAGTATAGACCGTGGCGATTCCCATTGAAACGAATGGCGCGGTGATTTTCTTCAAATCGAGAGCCGGTAAATTGTGAAAAATGAATTAAACTGTAATCAGACAACGCGGTTATATGCTATAGACCTTAGTATCTGTGGAGTAAAAGCTGGGAAGAATTTCGAATCATGTAAAATGCATAACGTTAGCTCATAGCTGAGTGGACCATACCTCCCGTTGCCAAGTCGTAGCTACGGTCCGTCCTATTTACTGGAGGAGTGAACAGTTGAACCTTACGGCTTACGGGAGTGTACTGATTGGAAAATATCGTGCATTGTAAATGTCCAAATAGCACACCACTAACATTTTCGTCCCGTCTCGTCTCGTCAACGAAAACAAAATGACATTTCGTCATCGTTTTTATTATCACAGATCTATTTTTAGCTCGTCAACGTCTCGTCTCAGTCACGGAAAAAAGGTTGTTGACGAACATTTTTCGTCATATTTTTCGTTAACGAAATTAACACTGCTGCAAACCTTCTATGTAGACCCTCACTTGGGCCTGCTGGGCTTGCCGGAGACGTTCCCGGACGCTGGGCCACACCTGGCCATGCGGTCCCTCACCTGTTCCACATGGTCAAGGGTGGTGCGGTGGGGGGATGGCTGGCTCTCCCATGCCACCTTGGCTAGGTCCAGGATGCCGCGGGGCCTTCGTCCGTACAACAGCTCGAACGGTGAGAACCCTGTGGAAGCCTGAGGCACCTCCCGTATGGCAAACAGGGCATGAGGCAATAGCTGGTCCCAATTTTTACCGTCAGTGTCCATGGTCTTTTAAGCATTTGGGAGGGATTGTCCGAAATTTCATCGACTATGGGACCCGGCTCCAATGAGGTTGTCATCGACTATGGGACCCGGCTCCTATTAGATTGTTGAACGGGTGGGGGAGGTAAATTACCGGGTTTGACAACCAGGGAGGCCTACCCAATTGTACCACATTAACATTTTGAAGCAGTGGAGAGGGGGACCCTGGGTTAACCCCCTAACCCTGCTCCCCTGGCGCTGGCGGCCCGACGCGAGATCCCAGAGGTTCCAGTGGGGGAGGACCTCAGCCCGGCCCAGAAACAAGATCTCGACGAGATTGTCATGCAGCACCAGGACGTATTTTCCTGGTGGACAATGACTTCAGGAGGTTGAACGAGGCTTCCGAGTTTGATGCCTACCCCATTCCCCGGGTGGACGAGCTGATTGAACGCCTTGGACCAGCCGATACCTTGAATCGTTCCACCGGGCCATCTGTCTGTGGGTGGTAGACTGAGGTCCGGAGCTGCTTCCCCTACAGGAGTCTAAGTAGTTCCTTCATTACTCTAGACATGAAGCATGAGCCCTGATCCGTCAAAACCTCTTTAGCTATCCCCACCCGGCTAAAAAGTAACATTAGCTCCCGGGCAACCGCCTTAGCGGTGGCTGCGCGAAGGGGTAGAGCCTCGGGGTACAGAGGTGGCGTAGTCCACTAGTACTAGGATGTCCCCGGCTGGTTTGGGTAGGGGCCCCACAATGTCCAGAGCTATCCTGTCAAATGGGGTTTCTATGATTGGCATGGGGATAAGGGGGTTCCTGACTGAGGTTTTAGGCGCTACACTCTGGCATTCGGGACACCCCTGACAATGACGCTCGACATCCCTCTTTACCCCCGGCCAATAAAACCTTGCAAGGACCCGTTCCCGGGTCTTGTCCATGCCCAGATGGGCTCCCAGGAGGTGGGTGTGGGCCATAAAGAGCACCTTGCTCACGTAAGCTCTTGGAACTACTAATTGTTCCCTTACTCCCTCCTCTTCTTCCAGTACCCTGTATAACAGCCCCCCTAAGTGTGGGTGGCGGCAGGTGACTCACCGAGTTCCGGGTCTGTCCGTCGTGGGCCAAAACGTGGCTCCAGGCATGTTTTAGGGCCTCGTCTTGGAGCTGGGCGCTGGCGAACTGGCCTGGTCGGGCCGAGCCCCCCCCCTCCCCTGGTAAACAGTCCGAGAACTCGTGAGGGGGGAACTCTCCGGCTCCCCCGGTGGGTCTGTTGCTCGGACGCCATTAGGGTGTCCGGGGTGGGGTCCCGGCGACCCGTTCCCCTCGGACCCCTGGTCCTACTGCCATCGACTCCCCGGGGGACGTCGGGATCCGTGTGGCCCCATAGGCCTGCCGAGCTCCCCTCCCCACCCGACGGGGAGGCTCTCTCCTGCCCCGGGATTCCCGTGCCGGGTCCCATAGTCGATGAAATTTCGGACAATCCCTCCCGATCAGGAGCGGCACCGGGAGGTATGGTACAATCACCGCCCGAGCCATGTGGTGTCCGGACGACCACGTGGCAGGTCTCGTAGGTCCGGGTGTCCCCGTGCACGCAGGCACCTCCATGGGTCCCCTTCCCCTCCTCCCGCCAAATCGGGGCGGAGGAGGGTGACCACGCTGCCGGTGTCCAGTAGGGCCTGCGTGTCCCGATTCATGACCCGCGCTGGTATGGTAGGGCTCCCGGACGTCCCCTGCGCCCAACAGGTCGCCAGCATGCAGGGCCGGCCCGTCCCCTCGTCCGTGTAGGCCGACGGCATCGACACGTCCGGTCTCTAGGGCAGTAGCGGACTATGTGGCCGGGCTGGCCGCACCGCCTCCCCTCGCGACTCTCCTGGGTCACGATCGGTGGGTCGGGTGAAGGTGCTGGGGCCTCGGTCGTGGGTCCCCGTCGGTCCGGCGGGTCTCGACGGGTCTTGGGGTAATCCGGTACTGGCGCTGAGTTGCTGGGCCACCTGCAGTTCTCCAACTGCCTTACCAGGTCATCCACCATATCGGGATGGTGTGGGCCAGTACCCTCCGGGCGTCTGGCGGGAGCTGTCGAATGGTATTGTCTATGAGGACCCTGTCTATAGGGCTGGGTCCCTCTCCGATCGCTAGCCACCTCTTCACCAACGACCATGTTGTGCGATCTGCGTCCGTACCGCACCCCGGACGTCGAACAAGGTACGTATGGTGGTTTGAGGAGTGGGATGCCACAATATATATATACATAAACATACATATTTATACATAGGCCTATTTATTTATTCATTTTGGTGCTTCAAGGAGGTCTGGTGGTCATATATAATAAATAAATAAATATAAATAAATATATATATATACCTATTTACATACATACATAGTTATATATATATTTATTATTATATACGGAGACAACCAGACCTCCTCAAAGCAACGAAAGTGGTCCATTAAATTCAAGAAGGGTCGGCGAGAATAGGGATATACGTAGTGCCATACCGTCAATATGAATTTCATCAGAATTTCCGAGAGGATGGTTCAATGGTCAGATACAGATCTCGTTAATATCGATGTACAAGAAAGGATGTAATGATAACGCCAAGAAATTAAAGGCTAGGCCTATATGGTTATAATAATCGAAATATAATTATTTTATAAAGCGTATAACGAGACACGGAGACGATCTAGTTATGGGCCAGAAGAGGCTGCATTTTTACCGAATTCGGCCTAGAACCTTATACATATAATAGGTCTAACTCTATACGTCAAATGTATGATATGCTGTAGGCCTACGTATAGGCTAGTCTTTTATATAAAAAATATTTAAATATTGTATACATGAACCAATTCCCCATAGAAAAAGTACACTGTGTTCTTGGTGTTACAACCCTCTTCGTTGATTGGATTGGTGTAAGTGGATTTTCAATGGTCAGATACAGATGTTTAACGATAATAGCTACTGGTCTACTACTAATTCATTCAATATTAAACCAATGCATTTCAATTGACCTTTCGCAAAAGCCCCGCCCCCTTAGTTACCGTTGCTAGCCCGACAAGCTTCTTGACGCCGACGGAGTGTCAACACAGTGTCAAGGTCGGGGGGAAACATATAGCGGTGCGTGTCAGTGACTCTTTTTGGAGCAATACTTGTGCGTATCCTCCAGATCGAGGCAAAAGGGGTTACAGTATGCGGTGGAGGGATACATTAAAACATTAAAATAAACAAAGAAGGGGACACTACGACTGTCGAGGCGAAAGCGTACGGTCATGGCAAAATCTGAGAAACCCCATGATCTCTACCTCACATGCAACGAGCACAGCCTTTTGGACCAGTTATGCTCTTGCACTGCCGGTAAGTTCAGGACACTTGTATACTTCAGGAGGATGTTGACTGAAATATTTAAATTAGTTAGATAGCTAGTCAACATCCTTTCACTATCCTTTCTAGCAAGAAGCAACGTCATCAGAGTCTAGCTTGTTACAATATGTTGTTACATCATGGATGTAAGGTTACATGTCAAGGCACTCTATATTGCAGTAACCTAGCTAGTAACATTATGTCATAAGGCTGGTTGACATAAGCAAATTCATAGTCCTGGCAAATAGCATTTCCCAAACAAACACCTAATGCTACTTCTGGCTTAAATCAGTTCACCAGGTTTTGCTCTCACATTGTGGGCCTTATGTACACCCTGGACCTGTGCCGTGCCAGACATAATGACATCTCCTCCACAAGCCCAGCCTCAGCAGTGGCACAAAGCCAGGGGTAAAAAATAACTGGACAACCTTTGAGGCAGTGTGGTGGTAGCCAAGGCCAAAGTCAACCGCAAGCGGAAACCCATCATGTCCAGCTATATCCACAATAAGTAAGTATTTTACTTTCCATGTACTCTACAGCAACACCATCAGTCACACTGTTCTGAACATATTCCTGTGTTACTGTGTACCTGATAGACAATAATACTCACCTCTGAATGTATTTGTTAAAGGAAAGAGTTAGGGACAGCAGTGTATGGTCTACTGAGGGAGATTCAGATGCACCTATAAGCTACATTGCTGATGAAAACTGCACCTGAGTAGAAGTTGGAGGCAGGAAGTATGCAGTGGGGGTGCGGTCTAGCCACCAGGTGAGATTTTATTAAAGTTTCATTAAAATTTGACATTTACAAATTCTAAATTGTGCTTACAATGTAAAAAAAGGAAAATTGGGCTGACATATTATATACACCTACACATAAAAACATGAAACAAGGATTTCTAGAGCACCTTCCACAGGCTCAGGCTGACAAAATGCCCACACAGTGGTGAGTAAAAAATAACAGGTTAAAGCAGTAATAATGTCATGTAGTAATACTTTGTATTTGTTGCCATGTGAATGCTACGACTGTCCCAGACTGTCCCTTACTTAAGTATGTGTGGCCTGGAAGTTTGAAAGCATGCTCACCACATACAAGATGTGATTTATAATCCCTAACCTTGTATTAGGAATTTTGTACTGACACCATCTTGAACTTTTTTATTTTACCGATGGCCCTCTCTACGTGCACCCTGTGCTTTGCATGCGCTTGTCACCAGCACATCTCCAGTGGGCATTTGCCTCTTAAATCTCGAAAACGGGGGCAGGTTTAACTGCAGTCCGACTGCTCGCATCTCTTCCTCGATCAAGAAGCCCTTATCAGCCATTATGCCATCCCCTCTTTGCAAATAGCCACTCTCTATGAAGTTTCTCTAGTAACGGGATGATACCACATTGCTGACTATCTCCTTATCGGACATGGATCCTGTGAAGAGGCAGATGAAAAAATCACAGCACCCGGGGGTCACAGGCAACTAGCGATTTTAGGGTGTTTGTGCTTTGTAGTTGAAAAGCTCTGGCTTTGCAACACCAGTGACGTTGCTTCGATTTTCAGCTCTGTACATCTAATATTGCAAATGTGGATGGTAGTCTGCTTTGTAGGTTTCTGGCATGTTTGTGCAATGACATCTCTGTGAGGCCAAATTGGTAATTCACCTAATACGTCAAACATATAATGAATCCAGGAATTGAAAATAGTACTTGCTGTTTGCGTGGTTATATTAAATCTAAAGCAAGGTTCTTTAGGTCTTCGTTGTGCGGAGGTTTCATTAAAACAAACAGCAACTGGCTACGGAGGGGCATCTCAGCAACTTGCCAATCATTTGCGCTTGTAGTTTAAGGGCACATTTATTGAGTGGTGTGTGGATCATTTGGGATGCCAAATATTGTGCACAGTTGGTTGAATCGATCATATGTAAACCCAGTACTGTATTCAACATTTTAGGGATTTCACTGCTTCAGTAGTTCAGGTGTTAGAGTTTTCCTTTTTAAGTGTGCTAATTTGTGCTTTCAGCCTTTCTATTTCAGTTTCCTTTAAAGACATTTCAATTTCATGTTGTGTTTCTTCTTCTAATTTCTTCTCCTTTTCAGTGCTCTGCTCCTCCTCAGGCTCCCTTTCTAGCTGGCATCCAGGAAGTGGGGGTTGCTCAGTACTCTCTGTAATGACAAAATGTTTGCATGTTATTGATAATCCTTTATCCTTTTATGTGATAGAGAGAGGAGGGAGTGAAAGCCCAAGCTATGGCTTTTAGAAATTAGTGCCCATCCAAGAACAGCTTACAGAGTGTCCTTACCTTTGCAAGGCAGGCAGATGGACGCTATAAACTAAAAGAGTGTCATGCCCATCTTATCAAATAATGGGGCAGCTTGGGGTCACGGGTATGTCATGGTGTGATTTTTTTTGTTAAATGTGAGGAAGATTAACACCTAGAAAGAATACAATTTGATGTTGCAAAATGGGAAGAGATGAAGAGCAAGCTTGATGCATTTTTCTTTGACTACTATGTTACATACCAGTTGAGATAAATCCGTGATAGTCTTACTGTATGTATGTATGGACTCTTATTTTGTTCTCTTGTTCTTTGTTCTTCTTGTTTGTTTTGACCTCTGAACAGAGAATGAAATTGCCAATAAAGGAACTTATTCACTGTCTGAAACATCTTGCTGCCTCTTCTATCATTCAACACAATACAGAGGTAATGGGATTGGGGCAGGCTATTCCACTCCTGTTACGCCAGTAATTAACTTGAAAAAGGCTTATCACTCACCACTGTCAACAATCTACTGTTGAGTCTCGTCTGCATCATCAGTGCTGGAGTGGAGCCAGAGGCATCCTGCACACTTAATCTGCATCTGTATAGATTTTTGGGACATGAATTTACAGTACGTTGTTCGATTATATTGTATATCATCATCATTAACCTTTATTTAACCAGCGAGTCAATAACATGTTCTATTACAGTAACAGTAACGTTAGGCTATATGACATGTACTAACAGGTTAAATATAGAGTTATATACTGCCTTCAAATCAAATATTAATTGACATGTAATTTAGGCTTACCGTTTTTGGGGTGGCTTTCGACAGCCTCCGAGCCTGCTCCCTAGTCTGGTTCGACACCTTGTACCAGAAAGTACAGGGTCGGGATACTCAGGGGTAGGCTGTCCAGTCACAAAATGCTACATGAAAGATAGAAACAAAACTAAGTTTAAATTGCTGTTGGGACGCTATGTTCAACTTTGATGTAAACTGACGAAACATAACGTTACGTAACGCTAGGGCTAGCTAAGCTTAGAGGGTAACGTTCTGGCAATGATATACTAGTAATAGGGGTGCAACCGATCACAATCTCACAGGTTGCGATCTGGTCACTGTTTTTGAGTCACGGGTCGATCATTTTCGGATCAACACAACAATAAAGATAACAAGACTGCTTGATAAAAAAAAAAAATTATCAGCCGATCCGCGGATCACTTGCGTCCCGAACCGTGAGGTTTGATCCGTACGGATCACGGGACAATCCGTGGACACCGGTTGCACCACTAACTAGTAGTATACAATATTTTGCTAATAGTAACCATAACTTTGATATCCAGTATTAGTAGCTAGCTATCACTATGGCGTTAGTCTAGCCTAGCCTTACCTTGGAGCAGACGTATGCATGCTTGTTTATTTCGTGACATTTAGCTGGGAAGTGGGGCTTCCACACTGACTTTGATCCATCGTAGGCAACCGCTCCTGTTGTGTTTTCGGCTTTGGAAAAGGAAAGAACACGACTCCCCCAGCCAAACTCTTGGGGTAACCTACTGTCGCTATTTACATACGCCATAGGCAACATCGCTTCACCATTTTTGCTTGTCGGACTTTGTTTGTCGGACCTTGTTTACATAGTAAACGGTTGCTATGGATGTATGATTGGACAATGACCGTTTGGGGGCGGGGTTGCGAAAGGTCAATTGGGAGATTCTTTTGGACTTCAGAAGTGGAGGCGGGCTTGTGCAGGATTTGTCAAAACAACAATCCTATGGTGGTTGTCATCGACCGCCCCCTTCCACCCCCCCCCTCCCTTTTCCCACAGTTATCGTATACATCCAATGTGCACATTCTTTACGACCTATGGCCATTATTTCATTTCTGTAACCACGCATATATCCTGCATTTAATGCATGTTCATGATATTTTCAGAATATTCTGAACAGAAGCCCCGAACATATTTATTCTAGAGATTGGAGCGGGATGCTTTGATGAGGAACATTAATGTACACAATGTATGCACCGTTCACTTTGCAAACGACTTCACGAGTGCAAACATCTCTGCTCCAAACCATGTTAACGAAGTTAAGGGCGGCAACTCAGTTGCCGTCAAGTGTTGTTTTTGTCGTAAACTAGGGTCCACTGGCTAGGAAATAGAAGGACACCTTGGGGAATATCTTTCCATTTCACGCAGTTTAGACTAGTAAATTTAAATTGCATAAAATAAGTTATTTTTGCATTGAACTTTTTTAAATCGCTGTCTGGTGTCACTACGTCACTCTAAGATGCGCATGGGCAGATTTTGTAGTGACACAGCCTAGGCCTATAACCTATTAGTGATTAATCTTCAACTTAATAGAAATACTTTTTGTATTACACTTTGTCTCAAAAATAAATAAATATGCAAATTAGGCAATCTCTCATTAAATATGCGTACATATAACTCTTGAAGCTACAGATTTTCTTAGGTGATCACAATGTTTACAGTGTAAGAATTCTGGGTTGATAGTTCTAATTGTGTCTCCAGGTGGATGCTGTGTGTGTGTGTTGGGGTGGGGTTATAATACAATTGTATACAAACACAGGACTTTTTTCAAAGAAAGAAAACAAGCATTTTATTGATATACGACATTTTATATCCAACCTTGCTAATATCATAAGAACGTTAACTCAAGTGAAAACTACAAAGCAGCAGGTTAATTCCCTGTGTTGCAAGGTAACACGTCAAGTCCAGGTACTGATGGAATCCAGGTAAGGCGACGATGATGAGAGCTCATTCAGTGATAGGATTTTTACAACTATCGCCTCCCTTGCATTTGCAATACTTGCAACAACGGATATCAGCTACCCGACAGGGACACACATTCTTGTGTGCACACTTGCCACACGAGCAGGGATCTGGCAAACCTTCAGGTTTTGAGATTACAATCTCAGGGACTAATAACTGCCCTTTCTTATAAAACCATAAGCATCTGCATTTAAGATTGAGGTGGCGTCTGTAAATGGTGCTTGGACCCAAAGCTGCTGTTGATAATAGGCTCTTTGTATATGTTTTCCTGCAATAGTTGAGGTGCAAGCAGTTCTCTCAAAGTCCATCTTGAGGACATTACTATCGAACGCAGCAATGCGCAGGTCGTCAATGTCTCCATGTCTGTTGATGGTTTGAGACATTTGACCAAAAATCTTTCAGCCATTTGTATTGCACTCTCTGTTAGCTGTGGACAGTTGAAATTGAGAATCAGAGAAGAGTTGTCTGGTTTGCGGACAGTGTTCAGAGCTGCAAGTTTAGTTGAAATTTTGCTAGTTTGTATCACCCCAGTCAGCGCATGTAGTGCTGGGAGGCACTGTGTGAGCTAGTCTCCCAGTGCTTTGCAGATATCATGAAGTGGTAATTGATCTTTTCACTCCTTAGTTACGGATAAGCCAGAGCTCTTGGAGGCCAAGACTTCTCCAATTGACTGTTATGTGTATAATAGGCACACAAAGACCTGTGTCACCCGATGACAGTGTCAGTGTGTAGATCCTGTGCGGTGACTTAAAATGTCCTGCACATGGAACATCATCCTGTCATTAGCTTCTTCGTTGTGCAGTTGAGCCGAGGAATGGAGTAGCACTCGCTGCTGACACAATCCATGCCTGGTGCTATACCAAGGTATAGTGTTTT